>NW_015387071.1:47223-52077 GCF_001527695.2 Protobothrops mucrosquamatus
TCTCTCTCTTTTCTCCCCCTCTTTTTCTTCTCTCCATCTCCCTCTCTTCTCTCTCCCTCTCTTTTCTCTCTCTCTCCTCTTTCTCTTCTCTTTCTTCTCTCTCTCTCTCTGTCTTTCCTTCCGGAGAGGAAAACTTTATCCAGATCTCATTTAGACGGGACTCTCTCATAAACATAGTGTGAAATCCTTGAGAGAGAGAAAGAAAGAGAGAAAGAGAGAGAGAGAGAGAGAGAGAGAGAGAGAGAGAGAGAGAGAGAGGGAGAGAGAGAGAGAGAGAGAGAGAGGCTGGGTCTCCACTGAGCGTTATCTCTTCGGCAGCATTACTGGGCCCTATCCACCTCTTTTCATCGGCTCCTGATAGATATGACAGCCGAGAGGGGGGTCTGCTTTGTCTCAGGACTGGCGGGACGGGGAAAGGTGGGCTTTGGGCTCCTGCCAAGGCCACACGTGAGCCCCCCACCCCACCCCGGAGGCCGACAATGTCGGTTCTGTCTGCCGGAGAAAATAGCTCTTGACAAGATCAGTTTTCAGCCCCTTTGCGGGAGCTTCTTCCATTCTGCAGGCCCAGCCGAGCGAGCGGCTCTTTGGCAGATAATCCACCTGCGACCAACAGCCTGGCAGTAGGATGGGTGGGGGTCTCTCTCTGTCTCTGCCCCCCACCCACTCCCCAATTAGCATCCTCCCTTCTTAACCAGAAATGGACACACAGGCGGTATCGTGTCGGACGTAACGACCCATTCGTTTAGCACAGGTTGGCAAATGACCACAGCACTGAAAAAAGTGATTTACATTCGGTCCTCGCACTTACGACGGTCCCAACGGTCAAGTGCCAGCCAGGTGACTTTTAAGATCTGGGCCGTGGAGGGGCCGAGCCGCCCCACGGCTCTGTGGGGCAACCCGGCGCCTGGCTTGGAAAGAGCAACCGCATCGCTTGAAACCCTTGCACCCCCCCACCCCCAGGCCAAGTGGGTTGACTTCGCAGCTTGAAAGACCTCATTGAGGCTGGGGCGACCCCCTCGGCAGGCCGATGCCCCCTTGTTCTTTGAGCAGAGGATGCCCGCTGAGAAGCGGGTCGCCCTCCATCCCTTCTTCCTCCAGGATCTGACAATAGTTTTGTCCTCTACGTATGCACAATTGTTGTCTCTTTTCGTTCACGGGAATGTTTCCTACAGCGCCCCCCGGCTGCCCCTCTCTCAGCAGTGGTCTCTCCCAGGGCCTGGAAGAGAATGCCTAGGTGGGCCTCCTGTGGAACATACCACGGGAGGACCGATGGGGGTCAACGGAGCCGGGCGCTTTCCACACTCTGAAATGGAAACGGGGAGGTCAAAAGGAGGCAGGGCAAGCATCCAGCATCCTGACACCCACATTTTCCTCTCTTAAAAAAAAAGGAAATGTTTCTGGAGGATTGAGGGCGGAGGGGGAAGAAAGGAAGGCTCATCAGCTCTCCCCCCCCCCCCCGCGTGTGCTTTGCGAGTTCAATGTCACACCAAACACAAAAGGCAGCCCTCTTGTAAATGACATCCCTCAAGGAGAACAATGCCAGGTTTGAAAAGCAGGGGGTGGAAGAAAGCTTTCATCTCCCCCCCCCCGGGGGGGTGGCAGAGCTGCCCACGTTGGCCTCGTCCTGGTGGCCCCCTTTCCATTGTCAACCGGGAGCCCCCAACGTTGCAGGAGGAGGAGGAGGAGGCCAGACGAAGCCAACATTTGTCGGTGTGTTTTTCATTCCCCACTTAAGAAAATTTGGGAGGGTGTGTGTGTGAGGGCTCCCTTTCCAGAACTTTTTTAGAATAGAATAGAAAATAATAGAATAGAATAGAATAGAATAGAATAGAATAGAATAGAATAGAATAGAATATAGAATAGAATTAGAATAGAATAGAATAGAATAGAATAGAATAGAATAGAAAATAGAATAGAATAGAATAGAATAGAATAGAATTATAGAATAGAATAGAATAGAATAGAATAGAATAGAATTATAGAATAGAATAGAATAGAAAATAGAATAGAATAGAATTATAGAATAAAATAGAATAGAATAGAATAGAATTATAGAATAGAATAGAATAGAAAATAGAATAGAATAGAATTATAGAATAGAATAGAATAGAAAATAGAATAGAATAGAATAGAATTATAGAATAGAAAAAAATCCTTCATTCATTGATTCTCTTTCTCTCTTCTATCCTCTCTCCTTCCTTCCTTCCTTCCTTCCTTCCTTCCTTCCTTCCNTCTTTCTTTCTTTCTTTCTTTCTTTCCTTCCTTCCTTCCTTCCTTCTTCCCTAGCCCCTCCCTCCTCCCCCTCCTCGCCTTCCCTTCCGCCTGCTGTCCCCCCTTTCCTATCCTCTCCCTTCCCTTCAGAGGTCCCCAGCCCTTCCAGCCCACCCTTTCGCAACCCAGGAGAAAAAAAGGCCCCTTCTGTCTCTCCCCCTCCCCTCCCCTCCCCTCCCCGGGGCCCTTCCTTTCCAAGGACTTTGTCACCTGTGAGCCCGGTGGTGGCCTGAAATCAAACCTGGCGGCCACGGTGCATGGCCAGGAGTCAAGAGGGAGGGCCCCCGCGGCCCCCCCTGGACGGAGCTTAGCTTTCAGCCCAGAGGAAGGAAGAATGAATGGAGGAAGAATAGGAGGAATCCGGAGAGGGGGCATTTCAGCCCGTTTTGATCTGATAAGGGGGAGACATTAAACTGAACCCCTGACAGGGACACCTCCCTTGGCAGCTAAGCGGGGTGGGGTGGGGGGAGAAGCCCGTCATTCAGTGGGAAATTTAGAGAGAGGATGAATTAAAAATTGCTTTGCATTTTTTATATATGTCTCTGTTATGCAAGCAGCCCACAAATGGGTGTTTTACTGTTTCTGGCCATATGGCTGTCATAAACCGATTTGATTTGGCTTTTTGTGGGGGGGGGGAAAAACACCCCAACACATCCCACAGTGCCTGCCTTACAATATACGGGTCGTCCCCGGTTTACAACGCTCCGTTTAGGGACCGTTCAGAGTTACGACCGCCTTGAAAAAAAGGGACCTGCGGTGGTTTTTCACGCTTTACGACCGTCGCAGCGTCCCCTGATCCAAATTCAGACCCTTGGCGGCCGACCCCTATTTACGACGGTCGCCACCATCCCCTTTTCCGACCGGCAAACTCCATGTGGGGGGGGGAAGCGGGACTCGCTTTAACGACCGTGCTCCTAAAGTCGCAAACGCAGCGATTCCCTTAAAAACCGCGGCGAGAAAGTTCGACAAACGGGGGCAAACATTTAGCCGATGCTTTGCTTAGCAACGGAAATTTGGGGAGTGTGTGTGTGGGAGGTCAATTGCCGTCGTAACTCGAGGACTACCTGGAGTGTCCGAAGGGAAAGGCGCACACACACACACACACAAAAACACAAAGCAGCAATTCAGAGATGTTCCATCCTTTATCTTCTCCTTGAATGCGTCTTTTGTCACCCGTGTCGGAGACCCTGAGATGCCCATTTGGGTCTGGGGGCATTCAGCTGTAGCCCCCACCCCACCCCGGAAGAGGGAAGGGCACCTTCTCCCGCCCGGCTACCGTTACCCCATTTGTCTTTTTAAACAATAAGGAAACTTGAGGAGGTGTCCGTAGATACCGCACCGCAAGGGTGCACGGACACACACACACACACACACACCATTCATTGGGGTGGGGGAGCTCAAATTCACCTTCCTGCCGCGTTCCCACAGTGCGGAGAAATCAAGAATCAGCGTTAAGCTCCAGGTGGGTTTCTGCTCTGCTAAAAACCTCTCTTATCCCCCTTATTTGCACGAGCCGTCGTCCTGAACCCAGTCCTCGACTTACAACGCTTCGTTTAGTGGCCGTTCAAAGTTTCGACGGCACTGGAAAAAATGAGTTAGAAGGAAGGAAGGAAGGAAGGAAGGAAGGAAAGAAGGAAGGAAGGAAGGAAGGAAAGAAAGAAGGAAGGAAGGAAGGAAGGAAGGAAGGAAGGAAGGAAGGAAGGAAGGAAGGAAGGAAGGAAGGAAGGAAGGAAGGAATGGTGGAGGAAAGGAGGAAATTAGAAGAAGGAAGGGTGAGAGAGAGAGAGAGAAATAAGGGGAGGAGAGAGGGAGTGGAGAAGGAAAGGAAAGGAAGGATGCATGGAAAGAAGGGAAGACGGAAGTGGAAGGCAGTGGGAGAAAGAAAGAAGAAAGATAGGAAAGAGAAAGAGATAAAAAGAAAAGCAAGGAAGGAAGGAAGGAAGGAAGGAAGGAAGGAAGGCGAGAGGAAGGGAGGGAGGGAAGGTTAGAGATGGGGAGAGAGGGAGGGAAGGAAGGAAGGAAGGAAAGAAGGAAGGGAGGGAGGAAAATTGGTAGAGGAAGGGAAGAAGGAAGAAGGAAGGGTGAGAGAGAGAAAGAGAGAGAGAAGGGAAGGAGGGAGGGAATGGAGAAAGGGAAAGGAAGGGAAGGATGGATGGATGGAAGGAAAGAAGGAAGAGGAAGACAGTGGGAGAAAGAAAGAAGGAAGCCAGGAAAGAGAAAGAAAAAGAAAGAAAGAAAGAAAGAAAGAAAGAAAGAAAGAAAGAAAAGAAAGAAAGAAAGAAAAGAAAAGAAAGCAAACCAGTCAATCTGCAGCCATTGAGTGACCCCCTTAAGGGCTGTTTACCGTGATTATTTACTGGAAGGGAAGGCCCCCAAATGAAGGGAGAAGGCGGCCTGCTTTTGCAACCCCAGAGGCCGGATCCCCTCTTGGCCTCCGCTCCTTCCCATTAAGCAAATAAACCTTTTTTCTCTCTCTCCTGGGGCTGGGCCCTCGGGTGGAGCCGTGCCAGCCATTCCCTCCTCGAGACAGTCCCCGGTTTTTAGGCTTCCTACACCTGAGGGATGGATGGCAACTCTCCCCCC
>NW_015387071.1:53353-68368 GCF_001527695.2 Protobothrops mucrosquamatus
GGAAGGAAGGAAGGAAGGAAGAGAGGCAGAGAGAAGGGAAGGGAAGAAAAGGGAAAAGGGAGGAAGGGAAGGAGAGAAAGAAGGAAAGGAAAGGAAAGGAGGGAAGGAAAAGGGGGAGGGAAGGGAAGGAAAAGGGGAAAAGGAAGGGAGGGAAGAAAGGAAGGAGAGAGAAGGAAAGGAGGGAAGGAAAAGGGGGAAGGCAGGAAGGGAGGGAGGGAGTAGAGGGAGAGAAGGGGAAAGGAAGGAAGGAAGGAAGGAAGGAAGAGGGAAAGAGAAGGGAAGGAAAGGGGGAAAGGAAGGGAGGGAGGGAGGGAGAGAGAAGGGAAGGGAAGGGAAGAAAAGGAAAAAGGGAGGAAGGGAGAAGAGAAGGGAAGAAAAGGGAAAGGGAAGGGAAGGAAGGAAGGAGGAGAGGGAGAGAAAAGGGAAGGGGGAAAAGGAAGGGAGGGAAGGAAGGAAGGAGAGAAAGAAGGAAAGGAAAGGAAAGGAAAGGAGGGAAGGAAAAGGGGGAGGGAAGGAAGGAAGAGGGAGAGAGAAGGGAAGGGAAGGAAAAGGGGAAAAGGAAGGGAGGGAAGAAAGGAAGGAGAGAGAAGGAAAGGAGGGAAGGAAAAGGGGGAAGGCAGGAAGGGAGGGAGGGAGTAGAGGGAGAGAAGGGGAAAGGAAGGAAGGAAGGAAGGAAGAGGGAAAGAGAAGGGAAGAGAAGGGAAGGAAAGGGGGAAAGGAAGGGAGGGAGGAAAGAAGGATGCAATTCTCAATATGTGCCTTTTTCCAGACATCAAATTCACTTCCAAGTGTCTTGGTTCTCCTGTTTCTTTCTTTCTTTCTTTCTTTCTTTCTTTCTTTCTTTCTTTCTTTCTTTCTTTCTTTCTTTCTTTCTTTCTTTTTAAAAAGAAGCTTCCAAGAACAAAAAGGCCATATTGTGCATTGGAGGGAGGGGGGAACAGAAGCCAGCCCTAATCTACACTCAATCCTTCCTCCAAAATGCCCTGGGATTATTATTTCAGACTCCTCTCCTTCCCGTTCTGGAAAAGCCGGCCCCAGGATCTGGCAGAATAGATCTCGCATCCAAGATCTTGTCCCATTAAACACCGGGACCACTTCCTTTGCACATCCTTATTGTAAAAAAAACATAAATAAATAAATAAAAAATTGCGATTTTCGGGGCACGTTTCCAGAAATTCCCAGCCATTCCCAAGTAATAGACCCAGGCGTGGTTTTTTAAAGGTATTCGGTTCGACATTCTTGAGTATAAATAAATTAGTGCCAATGAAATAAAAACATATGGAGAGGTTTGAACAAATCTATTCGTTTCAGCACAGAAGCTTTGAAACTCTTGCTCCAGAGAGGCTGGCATTTTTGCAGATTTTTTTTTGCAATTTTTTTTCTGCACTGACCTCTTCAAGAAGTACAAAAATGGGGAAGCATTTTTGCTCTTTTAAAAAATTCCATCGAAAACCCAGATTTAACCAGCCTTCCTTTTCCATAAACTTGGGAAGCCTGCTGCATTTCCAATGCATAATCTGTCTTTCCTTTTTTTTCCCCAGACCGCTGTAGAGATCTTAAAGCATCCTGAAACATTTCTTTAAAAAAAACAAAACACCTCTTTATCCCTGCTAAAAAATCCCCATTGTGGAATCAAGAAAATTTAGTGCAAAATTTGCCGCCGCGAATCTGGTCATAAAAAGAAAGTGTTCTTTGCAGAGATGGATAAATTAGCCTGTTTCTAATATAGTTGTACTAGTATAGATATATATATATTTAATCTGCCATTCTGCATAGGGGAGAAAAAAATCTGGAAAGGCATATAGAAATCACTGTGCATCTTTTATATTTTAAAATCGTTTAAATAGAGCCAATGGCATAAAAAATGCAGAATGTGCATTTTTAAAAAAAAAAAAAAAAAAGCAGGGAGTGTACAAATTTCTTCTGGGAAGGGATTAGGTGATTTTTGTACGAGAATTTGCAGAAATCTCTCAAAAATTCTTAGGTCCCGGCGGGTGTGTGTGTGTGTGTGTGTTTGCCTTAGGCTCAATTTAAAATGAATTTATAGTACAATCCTACTCCTTAGAAATGACTTACCGAGACTCTCGTGCGGCTAAGTAAATAGAATTATAACCTTTTAAATTATTTGAGAGGGGATTAGATTAGAGGGGGGGGGGGAAGTAGAATTGTGCGGTATTTTCATGAAAGGCTAATATTCCCTTCACTGCACAGATTTTATTTTGTGCCTCCGCGGAGATTTTTTTTTTTTCCCCTTGCGCTCATCTCCAAACAATACGGTCGCTTTTAGACGATATCCTGAGTTCTAAAGATTTCCATAGCAAACGATCAGAAAAAGAAACAGGGGGGGGGAATAATATCCAGAGCCCGGAGGCTGAACAGCAAAACTGTCAATAAATGCCACGTTGTGCTGTGCGGTCTTCAAAAAAAGCAGCGTTATGGGTCAGCGCATCCGAGAGTGTCTTGAACATTTCCCCCTAGCAAATGAAACAATTATTTTTGGCAACTTGCATTGATTTAGAGTTTGTAACACTTTCTCTGTGTGTGTGTGTCGCGCGCGCAGGCACGTTCTCCCACACGTAAACACAGACACATATACACAAACGTATGTGTCCAGCAGGAGCCGCACACTGGCGTTGACTCGGGTTTGAAAGACAGCAAGTCACTCTATAAAGAATTCACTCAAAACGGGGCAAAATGCCGGCAACAATTCATTTAGCGACGTCCACAATTGAATCAGGGTGGCAACGAAAGTGGATCCGGCTTCCCCCGTTGACTTTGCTGGTCAGGAGGTCCCAAAAGGGGATCACATGACAGACACACCCACCCGGGACGTTGTGACCATCATAAGTATGAGTCAGTTGCCAAGCGTCCGAATTGTGACTTTTTTCAGTACTATTGTAACTTTGAATGATCGCTAAATGAACTGTTGTAGGTGAAGGACTACACACACACACACACACACACATATATATACATATACACACACTTATATATAAAACTCTCTTTTTACAACTATCTATCTATCTATCTATCTATCTATCTATCTATCTATCTATCTATCTATCTATCCATCCATCCATTCATCTATCCATTCCTATTTCTGTCTGTCTGTCTCTATCTATGCATCCATCCATCTATCCCTATTTCTGTCTGTCCGTCCACCCATCCATCCATCCAGACACCCCTCCTGTCTCCCTCCCTCCCACTCTCCCTCATCTATCTATCTATCTATCTATCTATCTATCTATCTATCTATCTATCTATCTATCTATCTATCTATCTATCATCTATCATCTATGTTTATGATCTGTATGTCTATCTACCTATCTATCTACATCTATCTATCATCTATCTATGTTTATGATCTGTATGCATATCTATCTATCTATCTGTCTGTCTGTCTGTCTATCTATCTATTTCTATCTATCCATTCATCTATCCATTCCTATTTCTGTCTGTCTCTATCTATGCATCCATTCATCTATCCCTATTTCTGTCTGTCCATCCACCCATCCATCCATCCATCTCTCTCTCTCTCTCTCTCTCTCCCTACCTACCTACCTACATCTATCTATCTATCTATCTATCTATCTATCTATCTATCTATCTATCTATCTATCTATCTATCTATCTATCTATCTATCTATCATCTATCTATCTATCTCTATCTATCTATCTATCTATCTATCTATCTCTATCTATCTATCTCTATCTGTCTGTCTGTCTGTCTGTCTGTCTGTCTATGTATCTATCTATCTCTATCTATCTCTATCTATCTCTATCTATCTATCTATCTCTATCTATCTATCTATCTATCTGTCTGTCTGTCTGTCTGTCTGTCTGTCTGTCTGTCTATCTATCTATCTATCTATCTATCTATCTATCTATCTATCTATCTATCTATCTATCCGTGTCTATTCCTAAAGCCCTTCTCCCTTCATATCCTCATCCGTGTCTTCACGAAATCGGGAAAAAAAACAACCAACCCCTGCAGGAACTTCTATTAGCCAATTGTGTGTCCCATCGATCCCGTTTTGGGGTCGGGAGGGGGAAAAAAGGGACTGGGCGAAAGCGGCAGACAGCCCCGGTGTTAAATTATTAACTAAACGTTCTCATCCTCCCGAGACGTGTTTCCTTTAAAGAGCATCTGGAGGAACGGTGATCTTTTATGAAATTAATAGCCGGGGGGGATGTCATCAGAGAGGAAACGCAAACTCCTGAAGCAGCTGAGATTTGGGGGTCTGGGGGGGGGAGGAGATGGGAAGACGCCTAGCTAGGAAGAGGGGGGGGTAGCCTGTTTATTGTGATTGGATTTATTATAGTTATTAAATGGGGAAGGAGAGGGGGGGAAACCCTCTAAAGATCCGCTGAAGAAAGACCTGGATTCTGCACCTTTGTATCTTAGCGTTTCTCGTCCACTTTCGTGGAAAATGATTGGATTTGGAAGTTGAAGTTCAGAAAGTCTCCTGGGGGGCCTGGAGGGTTCGTTGCCGGTTTTAGTGCTGAATACGAAATCGTTGCCAAACGTCTGAATTTTGATCACGGGACCACGGGGAAAACTTCCGCGGTCATAAGTGTGAAAAAGGGTCCTAAATGCCATTGTAAGTTTGAACGGTCACTAATTGAACTGTTGTAAGTTGAGGTATAGTCCATAAGTTTCCTTTCCTTTCCTTTTTTAATATTCTATTCTTTATTTCTATTCTATTCTATTCTATTCTATTCTATTCTATTCTATTCTATTCTATTCTATTCTATTCTTTATTTCTATTCTATTATATTCTCTATTCTATTCTATTCGCTATTCTATTCTATTCTAATCTATTCTATTCTAATCTATTCTTTATTTCTATTCTATTCTATTCTTTATATCTATTCTATTCTATTCTCTATTCTATGCTATTCTATTCTAATCTATTCTATTCTAATCTATTCTATTCTATTCTAATCTATTCTTTATTTCTATTCTATTCTAATCTATTCTTTATTTCTATTCTATTCTATTCCTTATTTCTATTCTATTCTATTCTTTATTTCTATTCTATTCTCTATTCTATTCTATTCTATTCTATTCTATTCGTTATTTCTATTCTATTGGTTATTTCTATTCTGTTCTGTTCTATTCTCCATTCTATTCTATTCTATTCTATTCTATTCTATTCTATTCTATTCTATTCTATTCTATTCTATTCTTTATTTTTATTCTATTGGTTATTTCTATTCTGTTCTGTTCTATTCTAAAGTCAAGACCCATCTTCCTGTTCTCCTTTCCTCTCTCCCTTACCAGCCTTCTGGCGCCGGGGGGGGGGCGAGCAAAGTGGAAGGACCCCCACTCTGGTCACTTTTGAGTCCTCTTTCCAACCTTCAGGAGAACCTCTGATTTATCCCGGAGCTTTGCCGGCTCGGGTTTATTATCAGAGTCAATTTATACCTTCCATTTATTTCACCCATGATTGACTCCCCAACTCTTAAAATACAGAGAGAGAAAGATTGGACTCTTGTCTCAGGGAAAAAGAAGAAGAAGAAGAAGGGGGGGGGGGTGTAGGAAAAAAAAAAAAAGCAGAAATGTAGATGGAGGAAGCGGAAGGCCGGATAACGACTGCCGTAAATCTGTTAACGGAGTTGATTAATCTCGGGAGTAACCTTTACCGATGCTCCCTCCGACGATCCCTTCTGGATAAAGTTAGCGGAAGGAAAAGTTCCTTCTTTCTTTGCTTTGAAATCATCTTTGCGTAGTGTGAAAAACCCTCCCCGAGCCCAGCACAACCTTCACAATATTAAGAAAACTGTCACGGTGAGTTTTCTTTCACGTCGTCGGGCTCCTCGTTCTTTTAGCGGCCGTTCAAAGTTGCAACTGGGCTCACCCAGTGGGCTCACTTAAGGACGTTCACTTCACCGCCGCAGTGTCTGCCTGACAGCCACCAGCTTGACTTCAGCGCTGCTGGAAGAAGAAGAAGCCCCGGTTAGGCGCGGACTTGCTTTGCGACGCTCGTGGTTTATGAGCGATATTGCCAATTGCGGTCGTACGTCGGGGACATCTTATATGGTTAGTGCAAGATACACCTGACTTTCCACCCCTTCTTCTTTCCTCTGATGGTGGAGGGGCACAAAGTTGCACAGCGAGGGTCTTTAAAATAAAAAGCTCCTTTCTAAGGGGCGGGGGGGCTTAGAGCATCTGTAAAATCTTCCGGGGAGAATTGAGTTAGCCAGGAAGACAATGGACACCCCTCACCTTTGTGTACTGGAGCATCTTCCATTCATTTGGGGAAAAGGTCGGGGGGCACGTCTCCCCCCACCGAAGGGTGAAGGATCTGGGGGGTACATCCATATCTTAATTTCTTGCCCCCCCATCCACCCAACCCCACGCGTGCCCCCGGCCCTTTCTTTCCCGCGGGGTTTTGAGCGATTGCACCGAGGCCTCGAATCGCCAAAAAGACGGGAAGAGGAAAAAGAAGAAGAAGAAGAAGAAGAAGAAGAAGAAGAAAAGAAGAAGAAGAAGAAGAAGAAGAAGAAGAAGAAGAAGAAGAAGAAGAAGAAGAAGAAGAAGAAGAAGAAGAAGAAGAAGAAGAAGAAGAAGAAGAAGAAGAAGAAGAAGAAAGGGGAAAAAAAGTAGAATAAAGCAGCTGACGTGAAGTTAATATTTATGCCCGGTGCCAATTTGTGATGGTAGGGGGGAGAAAGGAAAGGAGGAGACCAAAAGGGTTACAGCTGGCAAGGGGGGGGGAAGCACATTGTTTCCCCACTTCTCCCCCCCCCCAAAAAAATGTACGCGGCAGTGACATAAAGCCATCTCTTACTCGAACGCATGACTCAGTTCCACACTGTGTTGCCTTTTGTTCCTGCACCAAAGAATGCACAGCTTCTCCTTCCTTAATGGGCCATTTTCCTCGCAAAATATAGCTTTTGGAGGGGGGGGGAGAAAAAAAATGGGAGCCAGTTTTGGAAGCAGATCCTCACCTCGGTAAAGGAGGGCTGGCCCCCCCGTCGTTCGAAGACGTACCTTTCTTTTCAGTGGCCGAGCGTAATGGGTGGAAATGAGCAATCTATTCCTTATTTTATTTTTTATTTTATTTTTTTGTACGCTGCACCTCCGCCCACCCCTAAAAAAAAAAATAGAAGAAGAAAAAAAAAATAACAATAATCAAAGGGACCTTTTTAGGACCACCTCATCATTCCCCCTCCGACGCCGTGGGGATAAAAGCTGCATTTTTGCAAAATTAAAAAAAAAAGGATTCGACTCCATCCGCACGCCCCCCCCTCACCAACAACCCAAAAAAAATCAGCTTTTGAATAGGCGCCGAGGGAGGGGAATAACGAGGTGGTTTTTTTTGCGGGAAAATTACAGTAACTATTCTGGAATTGCAGCAGGTCCAATCAGGGCCTGTTTGGGAAAGAAGGGGGGACGCAGAGCCACCAAACCCCCCCCCACCACAACCCCGATATAACTTCATATTTATAAATTGTATCACTTCTTTGGACTTTGAAAGGGTTGACCCTCTCCGTGGTGGGCTGTGAATCTGGTCTGCGAGCTGAATTCCGAGACGCCTTCGCCGTTTCTCTGCCAACAAGGGACGGTCCCCGGCGGGAGATAAGGAGGGTCAATTTTTGGGGCCTGCAAGTTGTCATAAAAGGACAGACGCTGAGTGTTAAAAAGTTGTTCAAAAAAAAAAGAGAGAAGAAGTGCTGACGTGGTTGCGATCTCTTAATGAGGTCATGATTTTCTCGCCTTTGCTGACTCCGAGGACAGACCGGTTGACCTTAACCGTTAACACCGTTGTGTGCGCCAAAAGGCAATTTTCTTCTTCGTTCCCCAAAAATGAAAAAAATCAAATCAAATAAAAATCTCTTGAAGGTTTGTCTAGAATGTCACCTGGAGTTGCTTTGATTTCTTTCGGTCCAAAACCAAAATCTCGTGAACCGCCTTTATAAAGCCTTAAGTAAGTCTACGTCCAATTTTGGTTCGCCACGTTACAAAAAAAAGTTGTCCAGACTTTGGAAAACGTGCCGAGAAGAACAGCTAAGATGACGATGAAAGGCCGGGCAACTGACTCGTACCTATGACGGTTAGGGGTCATGCAGTCCCGCTTTTGCGACTTTCTGACCAGCAATGGGGACGCCAGATTCGCTTCACAAACTGGGTTAATGACAACTGCAGTGATTCGTTTAACNAGGAAGGAAGGAAGGAAGGAAGGAAGGAAGGAAGGAAGGAAGGAAGGAAGGAAGGAAAAGTGGAAAGCGCCTAGTCCAGTGTGTGTCAGCCTTAGTAACTTAGCAAATTCTGGGAGTTGAAGTTCCTCCCAGATGTGTTCATGGGAGGGGGATTTGAACCCGGGATCGGCTGTTCCTGAGGCTGAGCCTTCGAAATTCACGGTTCTTGTGTGTAAGAGAGGGAGGGAGGGAGAAGGCAGGCAGCCCCCAATTTTCATAATCGGCGGAACCGAGCTGCTCATTTGTAACTTGAAGATGGGCCCAGCCCTCGGCCTTCCCAGAGATCCCGCATAACGTATTTCCATAACATTATAATCAGTTTTATCCTGGATTCCCCCCAAAAACTGTATGCTTGCTGATGGTCTTGCTTACCTCACACGAATAGCATGTGTAACAAATCTTTATTTGCAACCTCTTCCCAGTTGGAATTCCAGCCCCTCTTCCCTCTGTCCCTATTGATAAACTTCGTAAAGGTTGCCCTTCCCTTCCCCTTCCTTAGAGCGTAGATAGAATAACAGGGCTGGAAGGGACCTTGGAGGTGGTCTAGTCCAACCCCCTGCCCAAGCAGGAGATGCTGTGCCATTTCAGACAAACGGTGGTCCAGTTTCTTGTTAAACCGCCCCCCCCCCCAGGGGCTGGGATGATCTGTTGACTGAACTCCTAAGCAATGATGGACCGAGTGGATCAAGGATTTAATTCAACAAAAGAAACTTCCTGCAATCTTCAACTCTGGCTAGCCATTTTGTTTCACGGATCTTCCTGCTCATCTATCCTAGGACCTCTTTGGAAACCTCAGGAGTAGAGTAGAGTAGAGTAGAGTAGAGTAGAGTAGAATTAAAGAATAGAATAGAATAGAATTAAAGAATAGAATAGAATAGAATGGAATGGAATGGAATGGAATGGAATGGAATGGAGTAGAATTAAAGATAGAATAGAATAGAATAGAATAGAATAGAATAGAATAGAATGGAATGGAATGGAATGGAATGGAATGGAATAGAATTAAAGAATAGAATAGAATTAAAGAATAAAATAGAATAGAATAGAATTAAAGAATAGAATAGAATTAAAGAATAGAATAGAATTAAAGAATAGAATAGAATAGAATTAAAGAATAGAATAGAATTAGAATAGAATAGAATAGAATAGAATAGAATAGAATAGAATAGAATAGAATAGAATAGAATAACAGAGTTGGGAGGGACCTTGGAGGTCTTCTAGTCCAACCCCCTGCTCAGGCAGGAAAGTCTATACTATGCTGTCTCTTCTGAAAAACTTCCAGTGTTGGAGCATCCACAGCTTCTGGAGGCAGGTCGTTCCACTGGTTAATTGTTCTCAATGTCAGGACATTTCTTCTTAGTTCTTCTAGGTTGCTCCTCTCCTTGATTGGTTTCCATCCGTTGCTTCTTCTTGTCCTGCCTTCAGGTCCTTTGGAGAATAGGTGGACCCCCTCTTCTTCGTGGCAACCCCTGAGATCTTGGAACGTTGCTATCATGTCAAACCTCCAGGATGGGCAGATGGAGACCAACCCCGCGTCTCCCATCTATCCTCATGCAAGGAGCTCCACCTGGTGTTTCTTAGGTGTCCATTGACCCAGGACCTCCGAGGTCCGAAGGTCCTCTTGCTATCACGGCTGTCCCTCAAAACATCTCCCCATCCTCTTAGGACTTGGGATGACAGCCAGGCCCCTGCAAGAGCCGCCCATGGTGGGCAGAAGGACTCAGCCAACGCGAGAGAGATTGAGTTGCATTCTTGAAGTCCACATTCATGGTGCCCTGGGCGGTCATCTCCCAGTTGCTACACAGAGGTCCTCAGTTCTCCGTTTCTTTGTGTTTTTCCACCCACCCCGAAGGTGTCCCCGTCTTTTTCCAAAGCGGAACATCTTCAGAAGGTTACCCGATGCGTTAGGGATGTCCCTCACCCAACCACCCACCCAACCACCCAAAGAAGACAACAGAAGAAAGCCACAAATCATATGTTGGACGTGGGGGGGGGGAGGCAGAGTTTCCGTCGGTTCGTGTTCCTCGCAGCGAAGAAAAGACGAGGAAAGAAATTGTTTTGTGTTTGACGTGCAGGGAAGATCCAGCCTCAACAATCCAGCCAGTGTCTCGACTCACAATGTCACATTCAGCAACACAGATCGTCTTTTATGCGGCGAGATGAGTGCGTGGGACAATGATGCTCGGGATTGTTCGGGACAATCTTATTCTGTAGTCAGCAGTAAGCAAGAGGGTGGGATATTGACCCACACACACAGACACACACAAAGCCACCCATGCACCGTGACAGCGTTGTCATTTTTTTGTGCTTCGTTGTTGTTTTTTTGTTCCCCAGTATCTTAATTCTTCTTGTCCTGCCTCGCCCCCTCAACGTTTGGAAATTTGGGAGAAATAACCACATGGCACAATCTCTTCCTTGTCATCTCATCCTTTGTCTTCCCTCTTCTTTCTTTTCTTCCGTTTCGTCTGCCGGTCTCCATCTTGCAAGGCCTGGCACCGACGTGAGAATCAAAATAACGGTTCAGGGTCAAGTCCTTTCTCCATGGTGCACCCACAACTTCTGGAGGCAAGCTGTTCCACTGGTTCATTGTTCCAACTATCAGGAAGTTTCTCCTTAGTTCTAGGTTGCTTCTCTCCTTGATGAGTTTCCATCCATTGCTTCTTATCCTGCCTTCGGGCGCCTTGGAGAATAGCTTGACTCCCTCTTCTTTGGGGCAGCCCCTGAGATACTGGAACACAGCTATCATGTCACCCCTGGTCCTTCTCTTCATTAAACTAGACATCCCCAATTCCTGCAATTCGTATGTTGTCGCCTCCAGTCCCCTAATCCGAACAGAACAACTGAGTTGGAAGGGACCTCGGAGGTCTTCTAGTCCAACCTCCTGCTCAGGCAGGAACCCTACACCAGTTCAGACAAAGGGCTGTCCAATCTTTTCTTCGAAACTTCCAGTGTTGGAGCATTCACAGCTTCTGGAGGCAGGTGGTTCCACTGGTTAATTGTTCTCAGTAGCAAGAAATTTCTCCTTAGTTCCAGGCTTCTTCTCTCCTCGTTCAGTTTCCATCCGTTGCTTCTTGGAGAATAGATTGACACAAACACACACCTTCTTCTCCGGGGCAGCTTCTTAGATTTTGGAACACTGCTTTCATGTCACCCCTATTTGTCAGACTGGTCCATAATTTGCTAGCACTTTCTTCTTTTTTTTCCTCCCACCCCCTTTTTTTGTGGAAATTTCTCCTTCGTTCTAGGTTGCTTCTCTCCTTGATGAGTTTCCACCCATTGCTTCTTGTCCTGCCTTCAGGCGCCTTGGAGAATAGCTTGACTCCCTCTTCTTTGGGGCAGCCCCTGAGATACTGGAAGGCTGCTATCCTGTCCCCCCTCGTCCTTCTCTTCATTAAACTAGACATACCCAATTCCAGAGGGGAGAGGACCCTCCCGGTGGGAACCCGTGCATCAACTGCTGGAGACACGGACCCCGGCTCGGCTGAGACCTTGCCTTCATCTTTTGCTCTTAATTGGCTTCAGGTCTTGGAGCTTGGCCAGGGGATAATTTTCCCCCCCTAAAAATAAAATAAAATAAAATAAACGCAGAAAGCAAAATCCAAAGGCCTCCTCGTTAGGCCGGGGGGGGGGGAGTAAATTTGCATGACAGGCTGGCTTCAATTGACTGTCAGGTAGCCCCTGTTTTTTGCTTTTATTTTTTTTTTTTCCCATCGGGGTTGCGTTCCCCTCTCTCCCTCTTGCACACAAAGTCCCCTTTGTCGAGGCGCGCAAACGTTTTTTGCCCCCCATAGAATCCAAGCCCACAGAAGGATGTCAGGCCTGCATTCTAATAAATAAATCAAAAACACTTCAGCCCTCCAGGAAAAAAGATTCTTCATTAGACACCCTCCTTCTCTTTTCTTGTTTTTTTTTTTCCAGCCCCCCTCCCCAATATGCCAAGCCGAGTTTGGATTGGACCCCGTCCAGGAACCCCACGGCAGGCTAATGGGTGTCTCCCCCCCACACACACACACCCCCACCCCTCTTTTTTTTCTCGCTCCCTTCCCCTCCCACCCAGGATGGACAAAAGACCTTTTCTTCCCTCTCCGGGGCTGAACGAGTTTATCCAAATATTCTCGGCTTACTAAGTCGCCCCCTTTTTCGGAACCGATCGACGCCGTTAAAAAAGGACACTTTTGTGCGTCTTGCAAGGGGGGAGGGAAAAACCCACACGGGTGGGGACGAGGAGGGACGGGGAAGCGCCCACGAGGCCGCAGGAGGGGGTGGAAGGAGCGAAGGGGAGGGGGGGGGACCCAATGGGTGAAAAAAATTCTCCACCAGGTTGCCCTTCGCCTGGGACATCCTACGACAAAGGAACTCTCTTTATTCCTCCCGAGCTTTTTCGGTCACAGGACTTACGTGTTCGTTTAACGACCGTTCAGAGTTAGGCGGCACTGAATAAAAAGGGACTTACGACGGGTCCTCGGTAAAACGAGGACCCAGATTGTTGGGGAAATTATGCTGACTCTGTAAACCGCTTGGGGAGGGCTGTAAAGCACGGTGAAGCGGTCTATAAGTCTGAGGGCGATTGCTGTTCTGTTCTGTTCTGTTCCGTTCTGTTCATCTATCTATCTATCCATCCATTATCTGCCTATTTATCCATCCACCCACCCACCCACCCACCCATCCATCCATCTATCATCTATCTATATATCCATCCATTTTCTATCCATCCATCATCTATCTGTATCTATCCATCCATGTTCTATTTATCTATCTATTCATCCATCATCTATCATCCATTATCTATTTATCTATCTATCCATCCATTCATCCATCAATCCATCCACCCATTGTCTGTCCATCCATCCATCCATCCATCCTCTATCTATATATCCATCCATTTTCTATCCATCCGTCTATCATCTATCTATATCCATCCATCCACGTTCTATCTATTTATTTATCTATCCATCTATTATCTATCTTCATTATCTATTTATCTATCTATCCATCCAATTGTCCGTCCACCCATTCATCCATCTATCTGTCCATCCTTCTGTCTGTCTGTCTGTCTGTCTGTCTGTCTGTCTGTCTGTCTGTCTGTCTGTCTGTCTGTATCTATCTATCTATCTATCTATCTATCTATCTATCTATCTATCTATCTATCCATCATCTCTCCATCCATCATCTATCTATCTATCTATCTATCTATCTATCTATCATCTATCTATCTATCTATCTATCTATCTATCTATCTATCTATCTATCTATCATCTATCTATCTATCTATCTATCTATCTATCTATCATCTATCTATCTATCTATCTATCATCTATCTATCTATCTATCTATCTATCTATCTATCTATCTATCTATCTATCTATCTATCTATCTGTCGATCTAATTTAGACCCCATCCATCTCATTATCCAATCAACTCTGGGCAGTTTATAGCTTCAAACCTCTTATGCCCCAAACCTATTTTGTAACTTTAAACCAAGATACCTGTAGGGGGGAAAAAAGAAAAAGAAAAGAAGAACCAGACATTGCTTTGCATCTGTCTGTTTTTAACCAGGTTTGGGGTAAGCAGAAGCCTTCAGGAGCTGCGTCGGTCCCCCTCCCCCCTCAAATAAAATAAAATAAAATAAAAATCCACATTTGGAGAAACAGGGGTGGGAGCCCAGCGGCCACTGGTGTTTTTATATCGGCCCGAGCAGGAGCGACGAAGCCTCATAAAACCTATGAGTGATGTATCCTTGGAAAGCTATAAAAGTTTATGGAGGAAAAAGCCCCCGTGGAAAGGCCGGGGTCTGCTCCCGAGCCAGGGAATTCAACCTGCGGCCAGGATCTGCTTTTGATAACGGCTCCATCTGGTCCACAGAAGCCCAGCTAAGCTGTTGCAGCAGCAGTGAGAAACACCGCTCTGTGGCCGGGTGCCGCCTTTTGGGGAGGGGGTGTTTTTTTTGGGGGGGGGACTGTCTCCATTCGCATTTTGCCTCCTCAGCTTGCGAGGTTTGCAGGTTATACATTTATATTTAGTGGGTTTATCCATTTACTTGCTCCTCCACCACTTTGAAACTCGTGGAATCTGGGATATACTCAACGCTTTTTTGACCCCCTTTTGGGATCTTCTGACAAGCATCATTGGTTAGGAGTTTGGTCAAGAGATCCTGCCAGGCCCTGGAGGTTTTTAGGCAGAGGTTGGACAGTGCTTTGTCTGAAATGGTCTAAGGTCTCCTGCTTGGGCAAAAGGTTGGGCTAGAAGACCTCCAAGCCCCTTCCAGCTCTATTATCCCATATTCTATGTTCTAGGATGGCTGAGGAACAGTTATCAGATATTTGAGCCTCAGAAGATGATCAGGACAGCTTCCTTATAAGCTGAAGAGTCGTCTTCTTCTTCTTCTTCTTCTTCTTCTTCTTCTTCTTCTTCTTCTCCTTCTCCTTCTCCTTCTCCTTCTCCTCCTCCTCCTCCTCCTCCTCCTCTTATTATTATTATTATTACTGTTATTGTTATTTTCTTCTTCTTCTTCTTCTTCTTCTTCTTCTTCTTCTTCTTCTTCTTCTTCTTCTTCTTCTTCTTCTTCTTCTTCTTCTTCTCCTCCTCCTCCTCCTCCTCCTCCTCCTCCTCCTCCTGCTTCTTCTCAAGGCCCCTTCCAACCCTATTATCCCGTACTCTATGTTCTAAGATGTATGAGGAACACTTACCAGATATTTAGCCTCAGAAGACGATTGAGACAGCCTTGCTGTAAGCTGAACAGTTCTCCTAGGCAAGAGAACCCATATGAATGTTAGACTTCAAAGCTGGATGGAAGGTGGATCTGATGCTGCC
>NW_015387071.1:69624-107116 GCF_001527695.2 Protobothrops mucrosquamatus
GAGAACCGGGCCATCAGCCGCGAAGGTCGGGCAAGAACCGCCCCGCCCCGCATTGGCTTATTCCCAAGAAGACTGTTCAGCCACTTTCATCTCTGGCAGGAAGAGAGCCAAGTATCCCGCGAAAGCAGAAGAAGAAGAAGAAGAAGAAGAAGAAGAAGAAGAAGAAGAAGAAGAAGAAGAAGAAGAAGAAGAAGAAGAAATGGAGAAACAATAAGAAGTAGAAATGGAGAAACAAGTAGAAATGGAGAAACAAAAAGAAGGAGAAGGAGAAGAAAATAATAATAACAGTAATAAGTCAGGTTCATTGATAGTGCAATAGTTTTTAGAAAAATTGGTCTTCTATCATGAATGTACAGGCATTTGCTCGAGGAACAAATCTAACTAAAGATATCCCTGAGTTGTTAGGAGATGAAAAAAGAGAAGAAGAAAAAAGAGAGAGAAAAAAGGAGAGAGAAAAAAATGCAAGGTTTATTTCAGTAGCTGGCCCTTTAGCCTCAAATTCAGCTTTAACTGGTAAACTCTGCCCTCTAGTGGGAGAACCCCCAAACTTCAGGCTTTTCCCCCAAAGAAAGAGGAAAAAAAACACGTATAATGTCACCAGTGAGAGCTTTTTTTAAAAACTTTTAAGTTTCACCCGCCAGATTTTTCCATCTATTAAGTTAATATTTGACAGGACTGTTTGGCTGTATCGGGAAAGATGTGCCAAAATGTATTGGCTTTAAAGAAGAAGAAGGGGGGGAAAAAAAGTAAACTAATCAGGAAGAAACAATAAGAGTTTTGTGCCTATAACAGGGGGGGAATTAAATGGAATACTGTTCTTTCTGTTCGCTGCAGGATGGGATGTATTATATACCCTGAATGAATCTTTCTTTAAAAGTGAAATATATGTGCATTCAGCCTAAACCCAGATTTGAGGCAAAGTCAAGCAACACCACCAAAAGAAAAAAGAAAAAAATGATGGATTTTCACGGCCTGTTCAGAGCAGACGAAGAATGGCTGCCGTTCAGACATTTGACTCCCCGAGAGGGATGGGATTTGTAGTTGAGGCTCTGGGGATGATGTCCGGGTGGGCTGCCGCATGGGAGGAAGGAAGAGGCGACCACCTGGAGCATTTAAAATTGAGGAAGAGAGTTGAGTAGATCTGGGCTGGGGTTTAAACCCACGGGTGGGGGCAGTTCGGCGAAATTCATCAGTGGGCCTTCCTACACCAGAGGGACATTTTTTTTCCTGAATGTTTTGCATGGTTGGGTGGGTTTATATTTTGGGTATAGTTGGGCAAAATACGAAAGGAAGGGAAGGGAGAGAGGAGAGGGAGAAGGAGGGAATGAAGTAAAGGAAAGGAAAGGAAAGGAAAGGAAAGGAAAGGAAAGGAAAGGGATGTGGAGAAGGAAGAGGAGGAGGGGAAGGAAGGAAGGAGAAAAAGAGAAGGACAGAAGGAGAAAAAGGGAAGGAAGGAACGAAGGAAAGGAAGGAAGGAAGGAAGGAAGGAAAGGAAGGAAGAAAGGAAAGGAGAAAAAGGGAAGGAAGGAGAAAAAGGGAAGGAAAAGAAGGAAGGAAGGAAGGAAGGAAGGAAAGAGAAAAAGAAGGACAGAAGGAGAAAAAGGGAAGGAAGGAAGGAAGGAAAGGAAGGAAAGGAAGGAAGAAAGGAAAGGAGAAAAAGGGAAGGAAGGAGAAAAAGAGGACAGAAGGAGAAAAAGGGAAGGAAAAGAAGGAAGGAAGGAAGGAAGGACAGTATCAAGAGATCTCCATCCACCATCAAGTGATAAACAGAATCACCCTCTTTTTTCATTTCAACTAACATTTGACACCCAAGTAGCTCCTATGTTTAATTTCTCTCCTCTACCCCCTTTTTCCCTCCCTCCGTCCCTCCCTCCCTCCCTCTCTCTCTCTCTCTCTCTTTCTTTCTCTCTCCTTTCCCTTGTCTAGATTTATTATAAAGTTATTAGAGAAATAGAGCCGGGAGAAGAGCTGCTGATGTATGCGAAAGAAGGAATCTTGTCTGCTGGAAACTTGCCGCCCAATTTGGAAGGTGAGGTCCGTTTCTTCTCGTTCCCCCCCCCAAATGAAAAGCCTTTGCGTTCCAAGGTACAAAAACGCAGGTGGTTTATTTTGGACCCTTGTGACACCAGAACACGTCCCTGGTGCCTGAGAAACATCTGGCCCGGCCTGCAACCACGAAGCAGGAAGCCATCCTAGCAACCTGCCAGATGTTGCTTGGGACTTTGGAGGGCAGCCATGCTGGACTACCGAGGTGTCCAGCATGGCTGCCCTCTATAACTAGGGGGGGGGGTCTCTGCTTTGTCTCCAGAAGTTCACACCTTCCGTTGCGAGGACTGTGACGAGCTCTTCCAGTCGAAAATGGAGATGAGGCGGCATAAGAAATATTCCTGCCATGCCGTCGGGTCTCTGTATGAGTCCCTGACCGAGGAGATCAAGCAGGAAGGAGGGATGGAGGACGAACCGGTCCACGAATGCAAAGACTGTGAAAGGATGTTTCCGAACAAGTACAGGTGATGGGGGGGAACCCCGAAGATCAGGGTTTTGCAAACTTGACAGCTTTTAGAAGGGTGGACCCCAACTCCCAGAATTCCCCAGCCAGCAAGCTTGAAAAACACAGGCCTAAATCTTGACTACAGGTGATGGCACCCCCAAAGATGCTCTAGGTTCTCCTGCTTGAGCAGGGAGGGGGGTTGGACTAGAAGACCTCCGGGGTCCCTTCCGACTCTTGTTATTTTCCCTCGTTCTTCTTCTCCCACAGCTTGGAACAGCACATGATCATCCACACGGAAGAAAGGGAATACAAGTGTGACCAGTGTCCCAAGGCCTTCAACTGGAAGTCCAACTTGATCCGTCACCAGATGTCGCACGACAGTGGCAAAAGATTTGAGTGTGAAAATTGCGTGAAGGTAACGGCCCTCGGGGCGGGCGGGCCCTTGTTTAAAATTCTGGCAGGTTAGGCCAGTGGTCAAAGAGCTGGACATCGCTCTCTCTCTCTCCCGAGGTTCTGCTGTCGAATCAAATCAACACAAACGCAGACAGACACACACACCAGATTCCCTACAAGGAAACGGCATTTTGTCTTACTCCGGACGCTCAAGGGGTATCCTGTTTGGCTTCTCCGCAGGTTTTCACGGACCCCAGCAATCTCCAAAGGCACATTCGCTCTCAGCACGTCGGTGCGCGGGCGCACGCTTGCCCAGACTGCGGGAAGACCTTCGCCACCTCTTCCGGCCTCAAACAACACAAGCACATCCACAGCACTGTGAAGCCTTTCATATGTAAGTTGCCCCAGCCACACTGCCTTGCGGCACGGAAATTCCCTGGATGTTGGTTGGTTTGTTTGTTTGTTGTCGTGGTAGGTTGTGGTAGTACCTTTGAAACAAACCCTGTGTTCTTTTGTGTTTCGTTGTGGTGTCGTCCACGTCTCCCCGAGGCCACCCTCGGGTTCCCGTTGGTTTAAAAACCTTTCCCGCTCCTCTCTCTTTTTGTTTTTCCAATCCCCCGTTAAAATCCCGAAAACGCCAATTTTCTCTCGCGTCTGACCGTTTCTTTCATATTAATTTCATACTGGGTTTCGGTCTTTTGGTTTCTGTTGATGCTTTAGGCGAGGTCTGCCACAAATCCTACACGCAGTTCTCCAACCTCTGCCGACACAAGCGCATGCACGCCGACTGCCGGACTCAGATCAAATGCAAGGACTGCGGGCAGATGTTCAGCACCACCTCCTCGCTCAACAAACACCGGCGGTTCTGCGAAGGGAAGAACCACTACAACCCCGGAGGCCTTTTTGCACCAGGTTTGCCTCTGACGCCCAGCTCCATGATGGACAAGTCTAAGGCATCGCCCCACCTCAATCACGCCGGACTCGGCTTCGGCGAGTACTTCCCCTCCCGGCCACACCCGGGAGCACTCCCGTTCTCGCCTGCTCCCCCCGCGTTCCCGGCTCTCGCCCCTGGGTTTCCGGGTATCTTCCCTCCCTCGCTGTACCCGAGGCCGCCTCTCTTGCCCCCCACGTCCCTGCTCAAGAGCCCCATCAACCACACCCAAGAGGCCAAGCTCCCCAGCCCTCTGGGCCACTCTCCGCTCCCGCTGATGTCCGCCATCAGCAACAGCAGCCACCCGCTACCTGTGGATGACAGGTTCAACAGCACCCCTTTGGGGAACTCCTACTTGGAGAAGCTCAAAGCCAGGACTAGTGACTTGTCGGACGCCAGTGACTTTGAGGATGTCAACACTACGACGGGCACCGATCTGGAGACCACCACCGGCACAGGCTCGGACTTAGAGAGCGACGCGGAGAGCGAGCGGGATAAAATGAAGGAGAAAAGCAAAGCTGGGGAGAGCAAGCCGGATTTCGGGAGCGGTTCGGTCCCCACCAGTTCTGCCAACAACATGAGCGATCTCCCCATCTTCTACTCCCAGCACACGTTCTTCCCTCCGCCCGAGGATCAGCTGCTCCCGATGATGGGGGCCGCGAATGATTCCATCAAGGCCATCGCCTCGATTGCCGAGAAATACTTTGGGCCCGGATTTATGGGTATGCAAGAGAAAAAAATGGGGACTCTTCCCTATCATTCCATGTTCCCCTTCCAGTTCCTTCCCAACTTCTCCCACTCGGTCTACCCTTTCACGGAGCGAACCCTCAACCACAGCTTGCTGGTCAAAGCCGAACCAAAGTCGCCCCGGGACCTGCACAAAATCGGCGGGCCCTGCTCGGAGTCGCCCTTCGACCTTACCACCAAGCCGAAGGAAAGCAAAGTGGCCCAGGTCCTGCCCGCCCGTCACGCCGGCGAGGAACAGCCTCTAGATCTCACCATCAGCAGCCGCATCCGGGCCAGTCATAACGGGAGTCGGGATTCCCGAAAGAACCACGTCTACGGCGAGAGGAAGCTGGTGGCCAGCGACGGGATCCCGAAGATGACTGAAGCTCAGATGCTTCCTCAACCTTCCCTGCATTATGCTAAGCCCTCCCCTTTCTTCATGGACCCCATCTACAGGTATTAACATTCTCAGCCTTGATGGTGTGTTGTTGTGATTGTCTGTGGGAAAGACTTTGAGGGATGGAATGGAGAGAACTGGTCAGATAAGAGACTGCCTAACTCACGGCTATATGGATGGATGGATTAATGGATGGATGGATGGATGGATGGATGGATGGATGGATGGATGGATGGATGGATTCATGGATGGATGGATGGATGGATGGATTAATGGATTAATGGATGGATGGATTAATGGATGGATGGATGGATGGATGGATTAATGGATGGATGGATGGATTCAGGCCACTCACATCATTAAAATTGTGGTTATTGGCAGGATCACTATATACAGTGTAGCCTTTTCCATATATTCTTCTACTGCGGAGCTGAGGTGGCCCACCTCAACATCTTTCATGAGTCCTTCCATATTAGCTTCTTTGAGACTTGTCTTGTGAGCCGTAACAGAGCTTAGCTCCTGGGCAGAAGGTTGTCTCAGCCTGCAAAAGTAGGCACGGTCCTCAGGTATAATTGTAACACACATACACAACATCCCTGGGCTAGAGGCATGATGGGAATTGTAGGGCCACGACAAAGGCAGACCACAATTCCATGGCCACCTCTGGAATGAAAGTGCCCCTTAGAGATCCAGAATTTCATATCAACCCACCAGTGTACTCTTTAATGTCTCTCACTCACGGAAAGAACACAACTTCTGAAGGTGAAGCAGCTACTCACTATCTCTAAAAGATGAAGCTAGGCCACCGTTCTTCTCATGATCTTCCAATTTCTCATCATGGCTGGGGGATCCGGAGAAGGACCTCCCTTTCTGGAATGTGACCTAGCAGAAGAAAGTTGAAATAAGATATCAGTTGGGTTGACCCAAGAATGCTTGATTTCCCTGTAGGCCGTTCTTTACCTGGGACAATAAGCTTGAAAGGAACCTCAAATGATAGCTTGTGTCTCCTCAAAGGAGATATTGGACCGTTCTCCTTTTTTTCCCCAAAAGGACACAAAGGAGAGTCTTGTGTTTCCTTCTGTGAGGTATGTAACCCTTTGTCTTGTTGTCCAGCAGGGTGGAGAAGCGGAAGGTGGCTGACTCAGTTGGAGCACTCAAGGAGAAATATCTGAGACCTTCACCACTGCTTTTCCATCCTCAGGTAAGACCAAGAAACATTGTACAGCCAGTGTGCCAGAACAGCCTTCATTGTGCACAAGCTAGTCACCGAATCAGCCGTTTTTTCTGAACTGTAAACTGATCAAATGCCCTTAGGTCCACCCAAGACGTTAAGCTTCTTCCTCAAAAGTGAATCGAACACAGCCAGTTGCCATCCAGGCTTGTTCAAAAGTGGTTGTGTGACCAGAAGCTCGCTCTCCTGGTGTAGTGGCAGGTGGGAATGACCTTGGGAGAAGGGAGGAAAGAGTTGTTGCTTAGGGAACGATCAGATAAGGGAGCGGGGAGCCCACAATCACATCGCTGTAAAACGACACACACACACATTCGGACTTGCCAGATTTTATTAACGTGGCCTTACAATGAAGTAGAATCTGTCAGCTTCTTGTCTACCTGAGAAGGCTGGCAGCTGCTCGGAGTTTGAGTAGGGTCATCCTGGTGACCAGGTAGTCTATCCCAGGGGTCTCCAACCCCCGGTCCGTGGGCCGCGGCATGCCAGCATCTGGTCCGCACAAACAAGCAAAGCCCCATCCGCGGAATGCAGGCAGCACACAAAACCACGCACCCTCCAGTCTGTGGAAAAACATCTCTCCAAGGAACTGGTCCTTGGTGCCCAAAAGGTTGGGGACCTCTAGTCTATCCGATGGAACCAATTTTCAGCACCTTGGAGAGCTCCACATCCAGGACGTTGCTCCCCAAATGTCTATGGAGATTCTCCATCATCCCAGTTGCGGTTGTCCCAAAGATGCTTTTTCCCCCCCCACGAGGCAACTGGACTTCCTTGTTTTTCTTGGAAGACCTTTCTCTTCTCACCCCAGAAGCTTCTTCCCCAAAGTTCCAGAGACTTTGACCTATCATAAAATGTTCTACCACCCAGGAGGTTCACACCTTAGTCTTCAAACATCTCAGTCTTTGACCAACCAGCTCTGGCTCAGGCCGAGAATGAATTTGCTCCTTGGGCTAAACCGTGGCTTTGTCGACAAGGTTACCACCCTACCGTTGAGCCCACACAAGGATCAAAGAAGTGGTCTCGGACTCTTCCTCAGTCCAGCATCTCCTCCCTAGCTCTGAACAGGACATTGAAGGGATGTGACTTTGGGCAGTGGAGCAGTTTGGAGCGAAACCACGGAGGAATTTCACGGTGAAGAAAGAGGACCACCAGATGCGGATGGTCAGGGAGAAAGCGTTTGACGCCGGCTAGCTGGGGTTGAGGAATTATGACCGGCTGGACCTCATAACTGCAAGAGGACAATTCCAGACTCTCTTTTGTTCTACCAAACCTCCATGAGATCTTCCCCTTGGAGAAGGGGAAGCCAAGAAGCCCAAAGTCTTTGCTTACGATGGCGGAGTCGCCCTCGGGTTTTTTTTTTTTCAGAAAGAAAGCAAGGAAGAGGGAAATGATATCAGGCCTGGAGGAAATTTGTCCCTTTCCAGAGAAATGGAACAAGGGCTAGGAACTTCCTTCATCGGGAATTTAAAAAAAACACCGGGATACTCTGCCAGAGCAACTTTCACGGCCTCCGGAGTGTGTCAGCACCCAAATCTTTGGCCTCCATCTCAATGGCATTTTGAAGGTTTTGTTTCCCGTGGAGCCTCATTGTTTCCCCGCTGGCCTGGGGCCCGTTTTTTTTTTTTAATTATTATTTTTAAGAGTATCAATTCTGGATCTTTTGGGAACGGCTGGAGCCGAGCGGTGCCCAAGGCTAAACTTTAGCGGCTTCATTGTTTGCCTCCGGCTGGAAAGTTTGGTTAATAGCTTCCCTCCATTTTCCTTTTTTCAATGGGCCCCGCAGTGGATCAGGCTGGCCAGGAAGATCCTGCATTTGTCTGGGTCAGAACGGGGGAGAACGGCTCCGGGAGCAGCTGATAATTCGCCAAGGCTGCGGAGGAAGATAGCAAGGCCGAGCTGGGACTGGGGGGGGGATGGAGATAAAAATGACCCCCCACCCCGTGTTGAACGGGAAGAACTGACTGTTAAGAGAGAGCCCGTAATGGCATCCTCATTACGTCGTAGTCCTCCTCCTCCTCCATCTCTCTTCTCTCTTCTCCTTTCTTCTCCTTCTCCTTCCTCCTCCTTCTCCTCCTCTTCTGCTCTGCCTCCCTTCTTTCTTCTCCTTCTCTTTCTCCTTCTTCCTCCTCCTCCTCTTCTCCTTCTGCTCTGGCTCCCTTCTTTCTTCTCCTCCTCCATCTCCCTTCTTTCTTCTCCTTTCTTTTTCTTCTCCTTCCTCCTCCTCCTCCTCCTCCTCCTCTTCTGCTCTGCCTCCCTTCTTTCTCCTCCTCCTCCTCCATCTCCCTTCTTTCTTCTCCTTTCTTTTTATTCTCCTGCTCCTTCTTCTTCCTCCTCTTCTCCTTCTCCTCCATCTCCCTTCTTTCTTCTCCTTTCTTCTCCTTCTCCCTCCTCCTCCTCTTCTGCTCTGCCTCCCTTCTTTCTTCTCCTTCTCTTTCTCCTTCTTCCTCCTCCTCCTCTTCTCCTTCTGCTCTGGCTCCCTTCTTTCTTCTCCTCCTCTTCCATCTCCCTTCTTTCTTCTCCTTTCTTTTTTTCTTCTGCTCCTTCTTCTTCCTCCTCCTCCTCTCCTTCTCCTCCATCTCCCTTCTTTCTTCTCCTTTCTTCTCCTTCTCCTCCTTCTTCCTCTCCCTCCTCCTCTTCTTCTGCTCTGCCTCCCTTCTTTCTTCTTTCTTCTCCTTCTCCATCTCCCTTCTTTCTTCTCCTCCTCCTCCTCTTCTCCTTCTGCTCTGCCTCCCTTCTTTCTTCTCCTTCTCCTCCATCTCCCTTCTTTCTTCTCCTTCTTCTTCCTTCTCTTCTCCTTCTCCTCCATTTCCTTTCTTCGTCTCCTCCTCCTCCTTCTTCCTTCTCTTCTTCTCCTTCTTCTCCTTCTCCTCCATATCCTTTCTCTTCCTTCTCCTTCTCCTTCTTCTTCTTCCACCTCCTCCTCGCCTTCTCCTCCATCTCCCTTCTCTCTTCTCTCTTCTCCTTCTCTCTTTTCACTTCTTCTCCTTCTTCCTCATCCTCATGACAACCTCATCTTCTTCATCCCATCATCATCACTGGCAGGGTCCATCGCACGATCCACCAGATGTTCCGACTGATTTAGCCTTTGTATCCACCCCTCCAGTCCTTCCCGAGGACCTGGGATAGGCAGAGGTGGACATTTTGTGGTGTTAAAATATCTGCTCTGTCCCTCTGTTACGGCAGCCTAGGAATTAAAGGTTCAATTAACAGCTGGACTGGATGATCTCTAAAACCCCTTCCCCTCCCTTCTGTGAAACGGCGCCTGATTTCCCCTCAAGCCCCCCCAACACTTTCTTACCCTTAAATTGACAAATATCGGACCCAAAATCTAGCCTTTATTAAACTTGGCCGAAGGAGAGTTTTGTTTTTTTCTTCTGTTTTTCTTTTCTTTTCTCCGTGTAGATGTCAGCCATCGAAACCATGACGGAGAAACTGGAGAGTTTTGCTGCCCTGAAGACGGACGCCGGGGGGGCTCCCTTGCCGCCCCTCCCTCACCACCCCTTCAACTTCCGGTCGCCCCCTCCCACTTTATCCGACCCCATTTTGCGCAAGGGCAAAGAACGTTATACCTGCAGGTAAAAAAAAAAAAAAGTGTGGGGGGGAGAGAGGCGGGAGGGAGATACCAGACCATAACGGGGACGGACCTGGAGGAGCAAGGCTGGAAGGAGAGGACAACCTAGAGATAAATAAGTGTCTTCTCGTTCTCCTTGCTTGCTCGCCCCCATTCCCGTTGGGTCAGCTGGAAAAAGTCAAGGAAGATCTGTCTGAAACGGTCTAGGGTCTCCTGCCTGAGCAGGGGGTGGAGTAGATGACCTCCAAGGTCCCTTCCAGTTCTAATCTGATTGATTGAAATAATCTAGGGTCCCCTGCTTGAGCAGGGGGTTGGACTAGAAGATCTCCAAGGTCTCAGCTCTATTCTGCTTGATTGATTGATTGATTGATTGATTGATTGATTGATTGATTGATTGAAATAATCTAGGATCTCCTGCCTGAGCAGGGGGTTGGACTAGAAGACCTCTAAGGTTCCTTCCAGCTCTATTCTGATTGATTGATTGATTGATTGATTGATTGATTGATTGATATAATCTAGGATCTCCGCCTGAGCAGGGGGTTGGACTAGAAGACCTCCAAGGTCCCTTCCAGCTCTATTCTGATTGATTGATTGAAATAATCTAGGATCTCCTGCTTGAGCAGGGGGTCAGCCTAGAAGACCTCCAAGGTCCCTTCCAACATTATTATTATTATTATTATTATTATTATTATTATTATTATTATTACTACTACTACTACTACTACTACTACTACTACTACTACTACTACTACTACTACTACTACTATTGTCACCATCATCATCATCTCTGGTGGGCAGCCATGCAGGCCCAAGGACCGTGGCGATAGGGCAGAGGGGCCCATAGCCAAGCCCCCTACAGGGCTTCCGATGGACATAACGTTAAATTAGACCCAATTTCTGGATTTCTGCTAAAGATGTATTGGGAATGTACTGGGTCGTCCTTACAGTGGCTCGCTTAGGGACAGGGAATAATAGGGGCCAAAAACAAAACAAAACCCAACAACAAAAAAACCCAGATGGATTTTTTTTGCTTTCTAGATACTGTGGTAAAATCTTTCCGCGTTCGGCCAACCTCACCAGACATCTCCGAACACACACAGGGGAACAGCCTTACCGGTGAGTTTTAATAATAATAATAATAATGATAATGATAATAATAATAATAATAACAACAAATCGCCATTTGTGGAGTTTAACAACCAGAAGGATTTCGCACCCGTTTCATTCATCGTATTTGTCTGTAGAACTGGTTGTTTAGAGCTGTAAATTGCTCCTCGGTTCCACAGCAGGGAAGTCGCCGCCGAAAGAGAACCTCCGGAGGGAGAGGCAGTCTACCTTGGTTGCTTTTTGAAGGTTTATTCCGTAGCAGAATGTGTGAGGGTTCGGTTAGTAGAGCAGCCATCTTGCTTGGTTCATGTTGGTTCACTTGCCCAGAGACTGCCTCTCTATCTTACTCCCCCCAATACTAGTCCAGATCTCTCCATGAAGTTTCCTTCCTTCCTTCCTTCCTTCCTTCCTTCCTTCCTTCCTTCCTTCCTTCCTTCCTTTTCCTCCCTCTTTTCTTTTCCTTTCTTCCTTCCCACTCTTCCTCCCTCCCTCTAATTCCTTCCTTCCATCCTTTACTTTCTTTCCTTTTTTCCTTATCCTTCCTTCCATCCCTCCCTCCCTCCCTTCTGTCAAAGCAATAATATCCAATATTAATATTATTGCTTTGACACCTTCCTTCCTTCCTTCCTTCCTTCCTTCCTTCCTTCCTTCCTTCCTTCCTCCCTCCCTCCCTCCCTCCCTCCCTCCCTCCCTCCCTTGCTCCCAACAAAAATCATCTCATCCAGCTTCCCTAGGCCCGCTCTGGCTAGCTCACAGCTTCCCGAGGCCAAGTTTTCTTCCAAAAAAGGAGATTCTAATATAGATTTAGCAAAATTTAAAAACACACACACACACACACACATTTGGGCCGGTCTTCTCCTGCTTAAGTTTGGACTTCTGGATGGTCTTGCTGAGCGTCTCAGGAGAAGCGGCAGACTTTTTGCCAATACATTCCTCTGACTTCAGCTCCTACTTTTAACAAGAGGAGGAGGAGGAGGAGGAGACGAAGAAGAAGAAGAAGAAGAAGAAGAAGAAGAAGAAGAAGAAGAAGAAGAAGAAGAAGAAGAAGAAGAAGAAGAAGAAGAAGAAGAAGAAGAAGAAGAAGAAGAAGAAGAAGAAGAAGGGAAGCAAGGAAGAAAGGAAAGGAAGGAAGGAAGGAAGGAAGGAAGGAAGGAAGGAAGGAAGGAAGGAAGGAAGGAAGGAAAGAAAGAAAGAAAGGGAATTAAGGAAGGAGGGAGGGAAGAGAAAAAGAAAGAAAGAAAGAAAGAAAGAAAGAAAGAAAGAAAGAAAGAAAGAAAGAAAGAAAGAAAGAAAAGCTCCTTTTAGCCAGTGTGGCATAGGTGATGGTGCTCCTCCCTTGCCCAAGGCTGCCAAAATCATCTTCCTGGCAATCGGAACGACAAAAAGGTGAAAAGCAACCACCTTAATTGGAGGCTGAATCCAGATTTAATTAAGCTGCATTCGGTTTTCTTTTCCACTTCCGGCTGCTGCTACTTGTTGCTCTAACATCCATCGTGGCTTGGGACGGTGCCCTCCTCGCCCCCCCCCTTGAAAACTTGACCGGCTTCCAAATAGCTGGGAATATAACTCAACTGCTGCGTTTCTAACACCCAAACCTTGGTTGGGAGTCAAATAAACGATCCCGGTGGCGTTCAGCCTAGACCCCCGATTTAAAATCCGGGTTCCGATTCTTGACTTCCATCTCCCAAACCGAACGCCGCCTCTCTGCACACAGAGAGACCGAAGACACCAGTATTTATCATAAATAAGGATAACTTGACAATTTGCTTTTTTTTTAAAAAAAAAAATTGATTGTCCTGATGGAAACCAAGATAGGATTCCGAATCTAACCCTAACCCAGTTCTCTTGAGCAGCAAACTGGAGATCCTGGCTGTTTTTGTGTGCAAAGGGAAAGAAGAAAAAAAAAAAAAGAACTATTGTTAGACAACAAAAGAGACGCAGGATGAGGTGGGGGGAGAAATATGGTGGGGGGTGTTTATGGGACCGTCCGAAGCAATGGGCAGTATTTCTTTTAAGGAGAGGTAATATTTGGCACAGTAATCCGTTCTCATTTCTCAGTTTATGAGCTCATTCCACTCAACACCCTTCCCCCCCAAAAAAAACACCCCTTTGGGAAGAGAGTTTTAGAAAGGTATCTCTGCCAGTTCCAAAAATAATAAAGATATTTTTGGAGAGCTGCTGTTTTTCTAACGTTTGCGCATTTGGAAAGTATGCACCCTCTGCACAGTGTAGCATCCTGACGAGAAAGAAAGAAAGAAAGAAAGAAAGAAAGAAAGAAAGAAAGAAAGAAAGAAAGAAAGAAGGAAGGAAAAGAAAGAAAGAAAGAAAGGAAGGAAGGAAGGAAGGAAGGAAGGAAGGAAGGAAGGAAGGAAGGAAGAAAGAAAGAAAGGAGGGAGATTAAAGAAAGGGAGATAGGAAAGGAAGAAAAGGAGGAAGGAAGGAAGAAAGAAGAAAAAAGGAAAACTGAAAGAAAGGAAAGAGAGAGGGGGGAGGGAAGAGGGAAGAGAGGGAAGGAAGGAAGAATAAAAAAGGAGAAAAGGGGAAGGCAGGGGAAAGAAAGGGAGGAGGAAAAAGGAAGAAGAAGGAGGAAGGGAATGGAGAAGAATAAAGAAAAGTGGAAAAAAGGAAAACTGAAAGAAGGGAGGGGGAAGGGAGGAAAGGGGGAAGAGAGGGAAGGAAGGAAGAATAAAAAAGGGAAGGAAAGGGAAAGACAAAATGAAGAAGGGAAAAAAGAGAAAAGCAACATTTGGATGGATTTGAACGCATTTTCTTGGCTCCAAAGAGCGCTAGACGTGGGTCGAACTGAGTCTGCCATTTTTATCCCCTCTTTACGTGTCTCAGTGCTGCCCTCTTGAGCAAAGTCAGAGGACCTGCAGCCCTTCATTTTTCCTTAAACCTTCTCTCTCCTCCCCCCCAGCCCCCCAAAGCCCTGGGGGAGTCTTTTAAAGGGGACGACGTTTCATAGGGTGGGGCAGGCGAGGCGATGTGACCCCCCCACACACACACGTGTGCTTGCTTTCCACCGACGCCCCCTTTTTCCCTCCTTCCCCGCTTCCAGGTGTAAATATTGCGACCGGTCGTTCAGCATTTCGTCCAACCTTCAGCGTCACGTCCGGAACATCCACAATAAGGAGAAGCCCTTCAAATGTCATCTCTGCAATCGCTGCTTCGGCCAGCAGACAAACCTGGACCGACACTTGAAAAAACACGAGCACGAAAACGTTCCAGGTAACCAGGTTTTCCCGGCTTGGCACCCACCCACCCCTCCCGTTGTTCGATACCAATTTATTTTAATTTTATTTTGGGGGGATAGCCCTAAATTTAACGGCGCGCAAGAATAAAAATTGTGCGCACCTTAGAAAAACGTTTAACCGTCTCCTCCCTGCTTTTTTTTCCCCTCCTCAAAGTTCACACACACACACACACACACACACACACACACACACCGGCATTCCTTATCCGTGCTTTACAAGACTGGAGAAATTTCCAAACTTTGTTTTAGTTGTCCACGCACGGCTTCTACTGCGCCAAATCCTCTCCTTTCCTCCCCCCCTGGCACTCCCGATAGGTTATCAATGGAATCATAAGATTGGAAGGTTCCTTCGAGGTCATCTAGTCCAGCTCTCCCGCTCAGTCTTCCTATGATCCTGGACGAGTCAAGCAGATTCTTGACTTTCTCCTTTCCTTATCCATGTCCATCTTCCGTTTTTAATCTTCTTCTCCTGCTCCTTCTTCTTCATCCCTTTGTCTTCTTCTTCATCCCTCCTCCTCCTCTTTCTTCCTCCTCCTCCTTCTCCTCCTCCTCTTTCTCTTTCTCTTTCTCCTTCTCCTCTTCTTCCTCCTTTTTCTTCCTCTTCCTCCTTGTCCTCCTTCTGCTTCTCCTCCTCTTCCTCGTCCTCCCTTTCTCCTCGTCCTCGTCCTCCCCTTCTCCTCCTTCTTCTTCTCCTCCTTCTCCTCCTCTTTCTCCTCCTCCCTCTCCTCCTCCAGTAAGCCAGCATGCCGGAGTCATTACAAACCACTTGGGGAACCACGCATCTTCGCCAGCCTCCGAATCGGACCACCATGCACTTTTAGACGAAAAAGAAGACGCCTATTTCTCCGAAATCAGAAACTTTATTGCAAACAGCGAGATGAACCAGTCGGCGGCTTTATCAGAGAAAAGGTAGGCGGGATCACCAAGAAAGCGGGCGCGAAGGGACTCGCGGCTGATGACGCACTTGACCCCTCCTCCCTCGGGCTCAGCCTACATGACCTTCGAACGGCTTTGGTGTGACCTTCTACCCTTTGCGCTCTCCCTCTGCCAGGACGCCTGAAATCCGGAACGCCGACGGCGCCCCCCACGGTCTTCCGAACGACAAAGGAGAAGACGTTGACGAGGAAGAGGACGAACTGGAAGAGGAAGACGACGACAGCCTGACGGGGAAGTCTCAAGACGAGACGGTGTCGCCCGCCGCCGAGCCACAAGGAGGGTATGAGGAGGAAGAGGAAGAGGAGGCCACCTCCCTCACCATGAGTTTTAACCGTGCCCAGAGGTGGGTTTCCACTGTCCCGGCGGGAGGGAGGGGGGACACTTTGCTTTTCTCTTCTCATTCCACGCCCCATGAATGAGTGATTTGGGACTGGCCGGAGGGTCAAACTCCAGAAATCCACGAGAAAAGGGCTTGCCAAATGGTTTGGGCTGCTGGTCAACTCCAAGATATTTCCTTGGTCCTTTAAAATGCATCACCCATGGCCCTCAGATCTCTAGGAGACTAGGAGACCCTCCGCACACATGGGGTGCTGAGGGGTTTGCGACCTTCCCCGGATCCCCAATTGGGTTATCCGGCGTCCAACGTGGATCCAAATCTGACATGAGATCTGCTTATCTGGCCCCCGTGTCTGAGGCTATGCCCTGCGCCTGCCCCGCGCTCAGCGATCTTCTTGTGCTACGGTCGTGTCTGTCTGTCCGTTGTCTGTCTGTCCATCTGCCTGCCTGTCTGTCTGTCTGTGTTGCTCACCCTGCCATTCCTCACCTCGCATGTGGCTCTACGGAGCCCCCCGGCATCGGCATCTCCCCTCCCCCCGAGTGTGTTGCAGCCGGATGGAACTAACAAGTCGCCCTCCTTTCCTCCTTCCCCCGCTGCTTGGTACAGGTGTACTGAGGAGAACGAAGCCGGCTTGTTAGATTTGGAACAGATGTCGCAGTTTGGGAAGGGGCTGGACCTCCACCAGGCCTCCGAGGAAGCTTTTGACGTTAAAGCTGTCTATAATTCCACCTTAGATTCGGAGGCACTAAAACAAACTCTGTTCAGGCAGGCAAAAAACCAGGTAGGTAGATCCGGAGTTGCGCACAGCAAGGCGCGCCAAATTTCCTCGCGAACCCCAAAGGCCTTGAGATGCTTGCGGACCCCCGCTCTGCCTCCCATCTTTGCCAGCAATTCCAATTTCCATCCAGATTAAGGAGGGGCTGTAATTTCCCCCCTCCCCATCCCCGTGGTCTGTCTGCGAGACCGAACTACTTAAGCGAGGTGCACGTCCTCCCGTAACTCTCCCGCCGTTCCTAAGCGGCGCCCGTTTTTCTACTTTAAGCTTGAGAATTTCTTTCGAATTTCTGTCGAGGGCCCTTTTGATTATTATGGGATGCCCTTGCAGCCCTCCGAAATCTCTTCTCGTTTGGTCCTTAGTTGAGGTACCCTCCCCTCCGAAGCCGGTTCCGAGTCGACAGAAATAGCCTTTGTTGCGCGAGGATCACTTCGCGGAACAAAAGTCTCCCGTTTGGGGTGCCCGGGAGATACCCCCCCGTTTCTGCCTCCTTTCCTGTTTAGAAAGCAAGCTCATTTTTTTTTCTGTTCCCATGCATGTCTCTTGTCTTTCTCATTATTTGAAACTAACCTGCCAAAGGTATACTAACGACTCAGTGTCCCGCTATTTGTGTGCCTTGTTTTGTAACCTCCGTCTCGCGCTTGAGAAGACAACGGGATGCCACTCAAATAATTGATTTTCTGCCAAGGGAGAGTCCCGTTGCCTTGGCCTTCCTTCTAGATTTTTGCCTCCTCTGTGTCTCAGGATTTGGCGGGTGGGTTTGTTCAGGAATCTTCCCAAGAATCGGGAATTCTTGGCGAGAATTGAGAATTTAGTTTTGGCGTTTCTGGGCGCAGACGGGGCCTTTGAGCTTTCCACAGATGATGGATGTCGAACTGCCGGCCCGCGGGCCGGGTGCGTCACGCAGAAGCCGCGCCCACCCATCTCTGGCAAGGGGGGAAAAGTTGCGATACGTCGCCATACGTCACACGACGCGGCGAGTTTGACACCCCCTGCCATAGATAATGAAATCAAATTGAAAGACGAATCAAATGCAATCAAATAAAGCTATCCGGCCTGTTCCAGTTTCTGTAGCAACAAGTTCCAAGTGGTTTATTTTTGCAAACAGAGAGAAATTGCAGGCCAGATTACCTTAGTGGGCATCTTTTGTTTAACAGCTGTCAGGTCAGGAGGGAGCCCCTAACACGGAGTCTCGGGGTGGGGGGACGGCGCAAATCTGGAGATGTGCAAATTAAGGTTTCTCCAACTTCAACAAGAGTTCGAGCAGGTTGGGCGCCCTGCAGCGCCCACGATTCCCTGTCTTTGGGTGATGGGAGCTGAAATCTCCCCCCTCCCCAACAGCTGGAACACCCCCCCCCCCACCGTCCACTTCCAGATCCTGAAACAGTGCTTGGATTCTCTCCTGTTCGCTGCCTCTTTTACGTGCTGTTTTCTTCTGTGCTTCGTAGGCTTACGCAATGATGTTGACCCTTACCGAGAACGCCCCCTTCCATCCTTCCTCCCAGAATCCCCTGGACGCCTGGTTGAACATGGCTGGAGCCGCCTCTGAGCCAGGAGCCTTCAACTCCGTCGGCCACCTCTGAGACGCTCGAGGAGGGTGGGCCCCCGCCAGGATGCCCGGCGAAGGAGGCCGAGGTGCCGCCCGTTGGCCTCTCCGCTCTCCCCGGCGAGTGGAAGATTGGCAGAAGGACCCTGGGGCAGGAGAAACCCCACCCCCACCCCCCGTGGACAGCTCCCTTCCCCATCGGTCAAGCCCACCCACCGAACACACCTCGCCGTTGCGTCGTGGGAGAACGTGGGCTTCCGGTGAGGGAGACGCCAGGTGGAGGACCCCCCCCGACCCTCCCCATCCAGCCCTCTCCATGTTACAGACCATGCTGCTGAGCCATCCAAGATGCACTTGTCCCCAGACCCCAACCCTTCTCCCTTTGAAGCCCCCAGGCCCGCCTGTCCAGGACTGTGACAACGATGGTGACCTTCTACCCTAAGGTTCTCCTGGAGATCGCCGTGCTGAGGACCACGTTGACTCTCTCTCTCTCTCTCTGCCCTCTGTTGTTCTCTTCCCCTGAGGTCCATGTGCATCCCTCGTACCCCACTTCCTCCAGGAACTTCCTACGAATTCCACATTTCCTGTGTCCGATGGAGAACTTCCCGGTGTTCAAGTCATGTTCTTCTTTCACGGCCCGTAACTTTTTCTACCTGGGCTTCAACAGGCAGACTCTTTTCACTGCTTCCTGGACCTGTTGGTCTTCTGAACTGAGAGGCCCGGGACGGTGGGCTGGGTAAAAAAAAAATATCTTAATTTTTAGGGGTTCACCTGCTTAAATTAATCCTCTCTCCGATTGATCTCGATTAAGCGAAGGCAAGCTTGGTTCGGCCGGCGAGAGAAAGAAGAGTTTGCAGTGCCAAGTTTTCAAATTTCCAGCCCCACCTTCCCTCCCCAGAAAAAAAGATTTATTTCCCACCCCCCAACTTATCCTTATTCTTAGGAATTTCTTCTGAATTTCCTTCGGAGATGTTCTGGATCAGGCTGGTAGTAATTATTCTAAATTTTGTTCCCTGCCTGGGCTTTTTCTCCGTCCTCTGAAAGAGGAATTAATCTTTCAGCCACGATAATCAGCAAATGTTCTGCAAAAATTCTTTGGAAAATAAATAAATGAATAAAGAAGACAGACCAAATTGTCTTTCATCCCGCATAGAGAAACACAAAGAGTCGTGTTTTCTAGCACTCCTGTCCACGCCACGAATTAAACGATGGTTGATTAGAACTCAACGTTCTTTCTTCTTCTTCTTCTTCTTCTTCTTCTTCTTCTTCTTCTTCTTCTTCTTCTTCTTCTTCTTCTTCTTCTTCTTCTTCTTCTTCTTCTTCTTCTTCTTCTTCTTCTTCTTCTTCTTCTTCTTCTTCTTCTTCTTCTTCTCCTTCTCCTTCTCTTTCTCCTTCTTCTCCTTCTCCTTCTGCGTCTTCTGCATCTTCTTCTTCTTCTTCTTCTTCTTCTTCTTCTTCTTCTTCTTCTTCTTCTTCTTCTTCTTCTTCTTCTTCTTCTTCTTCTTCTTCTTCTTCTTCTTCTTCTTCTTCTTCTTCTTCTTCTTCTTCTTCTCCTTCTCCTTCTCTTTCTCCTTCTTCTCCTTCTCCTTCTTCTTCTTCTTCTTCTTCTTCTTCTTCCTCCTCCTCCTCCTCCTCCTCCTCTTCTTCTTCTTCTTCTTCTTCTTCTTCTTCTTCTTCTTCTTCTTCTTCTTCTTCTTCTTCTTCTTCTTCTTCTTCTTCTTCTTCTTCTTCTCTTCTTCTTCTTCTTCTCCTTCTCCTTCTCCTTCTCCTTCCTTCCTTCCTTCCTTCCTTCCTAACCACCATCATGTTAGCTTCCGTCCGATCTTCTTTCTCTGTCACAGCCAGGAAGGTGCAAATAAATTTCAAATTTGGATTGGGTCAGTTGTGAGCGTAACGTTGCACTCAGAGATCAGAGAAGCCCACAACGCAAGAAGCGAGGAAATTTAATTTCACCGATGTTTCTTCTATTTAAAAAGGCGACTTTTCTCGTTAGACTCCAGATGTGGAGGGCAGATGTGTGCAAATGATTTCGTTGTACATTTTCTCCCGGGGTTTGGGGGATTTTTTTTTTTATATTTGGTTTAATTTTTTTTTCTTTGGGCTTCCAGATTTGCAGACCCCTTCAGATCTCTCCTCCCCACCTCGCCAATGTATTTTTTTTTCTCAAAGCGGTTCGAGACCAAGGTCGGTGAGACCGAATTTTACCTGGGCTGGTTTCAGCCCCAAATTTACCTGGATGCGATTAAAAGAGTGACTTTAAAACTGTTTCTGCTGCGCCCACCCACCCACCTACCCACCCACTCCGGAAAAAAAAAATTATAAATAAATGTCTGTGACTTCCAATCCCACGAATTCAACTAGTCGTTTCATTGGTTGTTAGCGTTGGCAAAAGAAAAAAAATAAATAAAAAATGAAACATGCCACTTTTAATCGCTGTGTCGTCATCTCTATAAGTTGTCCTCGCTTTAGCATTTGTTCATTTGGCGAACGTTCGGAGTTACGACGGTCCCCCTCTCTCAAAAGCGACTTACGAGCCAGTTCTGGAGGGCCAACAGCTGGACACACAGCGACACACATACCTGCAAAAAAAAAAGAAGAAGTTGTAAATCAGATCCGGTCACATGGATGCCTCGACTTAATGACTTGTGATGGAAGTTCCGGGCTCCAATATGGTCGTAAGCCGAGGACTACTTGCGTAGTGCAAAGATTTTTCAAACTAAACGAGAAGTAAATTTGAAATACTTTGGCCAGCTACTCTGAAAACTCACTTTCTGATTCTAATGTTTTTTTATTTTTTCAAAGATGACCTTCCTTCTAAGTTGCTTGAACTCGGAGCGTGAAACACCCTCCTTTGATTCGGGGAGAACGGGGGGGTGGAACCAGGGATGAGATGGGGATCCCCAAATCATGGTTTTAAAGTGGCTGCATTTGAAGGCAGGAACCAAACGTGATGAGGATGAAGCGAGGATGTGAATCTGAGGACCTGGGCCATACTTGGATCATTCCAATATGTAGGATTGACCTTGACTTTGGCCTCCCCCATCAGGCCAAGCCATCTTTGGGCTTAGCACGTGTGAACCCAGCCCCTTCTGATGGCCTCACACGGGATTGGCCTCCAAAATAGGCAAGATGGCCATTGTAGTTGAAGCTCCACCCACAAAGGGGTGGGGCTTCCCTTGCACTCGCCATCTTGCCCGTTTTAACCTCTCTCTGCAACTATGGCTTTTTCCACAAACCTTAACCATGATATGTCAACCCAGCCACATTGGCTGCCAACCATAACAGAGGCACCTTTCTCCATCAGACCGAGGTTTAGCCTAAATGACAAATCCTAGGTTTCCCCCCCCCCCCAGCTTAGAGGTTCTGTACGGAAAACTCCGTGTTGGCTTTTGAGTTGGTTCCTTTATACGAAACGGCGTGTGTGTGTGTTTCTGTGTATCACCTTTGTCGCTTGTGGACCGATTCTGCCGACAGCCAAACCAAATGCGTCTCACACACCAGGCCTGCGGTCTCAAGAGTGTCTGTCTGTGCAACAAACCCAGTTCGGGTCATTGGGAGGTGAACTGCCGGTGGGAATGGGGGATTGTGCGGGATGGTTGAGGATCAATGCTGTCTCCGTTTGATTTGGATTCTGGGATTTGTAGGCTGGTTGTAGGTCGATAGAGGTCCCAAGGACCCTGACCTGGTGCAACTTCCCCCTCACAAGACCCTCACCTGATGGGACCTTCACCCAATGTGACCTCCCCATCACAAGACCACACGAAGCCCTTATCGACAGAAAAACACCGACACCGACCTTCCTTCAATTCCTCCGAATACGTTACCTAGTTTGGTAATGAAACGTTTCGGAAATCAAGCCACAGTTGGGGTGCTATTGAAGTCCACATTTCCAATTCCTTGTTGAAAAGGAATCCTATCCACCTATCTAAGGTTTATCTTCTCGGCAAATCAGGATCCTTTTCTTAAGTTTCACGATCCGGGATCGCTTCAAACCGGATCCTGGCTTGTAGCAACGTACCTTCTCGCCCTCTGAGGTAGAAGAGGGCCACCAACTTGGAGACGTGTCTGGTTGAATCTCAGCTTAGCTTTCCGTGGGAAATCCAAGCCCTGCGGCTTTAAACCATGGTTTATGGGAAGCAAAATTTCTTGCTGCTTAACACAGGAAGGAAAAATAAGGTTTTTGAGACACAGCCTTAGATGGCATCCGAGGGCCAAATTCTTGAGAAAGTCAACCTCCAAAGCTTTGGTTTATAATTCCACCTTACATTAACATCCTGAACGTTTAAAGAACCTCCCATAAATCTTACTTATAGGTATTAATACATTAACCACCCCCCCAAATAATAATTAATATTTAAACCACGAGCAAACAACGCACTATATCAAATTTAAATCCTTTACTGATTTTTTTTTCTTGAGCAGTTGGCAGCTTTGTCCAGCAGAGGGCGCCCCGGTTTTAGAAGTCGGAGGTGCCTTGAAGCTTTTTTTGTTTTTCCCCCTAAATAACAAAATATTTGATTTTTGATGTAGATGAAGATCATTTTTACCCCACCCGCTGTAGGGAAAGCCTACTCTGAAGATTACAACTGCTTTTCTGGATGGGAAGAGGGTTGGACTAGAAGACCTCCAAGGTCCCTTTCCAGCCCTAGGGGAAGACTTTAACAACTTCCTAGCCATGATTGAAAACTAGTCTCGCCCAAGTGGGGGAGACCCGGGGTTTCTTCAGCATCCGTGGAGAGTTCCTGACGGACAGAGCAGGAATTTTGGTGAGTCTGACAGCATAATTTGGATATATTGCTGTGAAAGGCGCGGTTAATTGAAATCTTGTTAAGTTTCTAGTCCTCTGGAAGGAACTTCTGCCGAATCCAACGGGCCTTAAGAGAGGATCTCTCCGCCGACCCCAGGACTACGCAAGGAAGGAAGGCAGCACGTAAGTCCAGATTGCGTGAGCAATTTAACGTTTAGAGCCAGACCTCGACTTACGACAATCGAGCCCAAAGTTTCCGTTGCTAAGCGAGACGTTTGTTAAGTGAGTTTTGCCCCCCATTTTACGATCTTTCTTCCCTCCGTCGTTAAGTGAATCACTGCACTTGTTCAGTCACACGTGTGTTAAGTGAATCTGGGCTCCCCCATTGGCTTTGCTTCTCAGACGGTCGCAAAAGGGGATCACGTGACCCCCCGGGAGACTCTGCAACCGTCCTAAGTACATGTCAGTTGCCAAGCAGCTGAATTTTGATCATGTGACCTACAGAGGTGCCGCAACGGTCATTAAGTGTGAAAAGCGGTCGCCAGTCACACTTTTTCAGCGCCCTTGCAGTTTTGAGCCGTCGCTAAATGAAGTGTTTCCAGTAAATAAACAGTTATAAGTCAAGAAAGCCAAGGAGAGAGGGAGGGGGGGAGAAGAGATAAGTTGAGAAAGAAAGAAATAAAATACAAGATCTGAAGGAAAATTTCCAACTGCTTCCTCCTCCTGGACCTGCCTGGACCTGCTTGCAAATTCTCCCAAGCTTCTAGTGAAGTGAGATTTTTTAAAATAATATTTTTTTAAGGGAGGGGGCAGAGGTGAATAATAATAATAATAATAAAACCCATACAGTACAGGAAAAGCAAAAGCTGTAAAACCACTCCTGGGAGGCAAGAGCCAGAGAGTCCTTTGTCTGCAAGGGGGCGCCCCCCCAAAGAGTAGGAGGAGGAGTTGGGGGGGGCACAAATGAAGCCATTTACCCCCCCCCATTCAAGGTTTGGTTCCCGCCCCAGAGACCCTCTCCTTCCCCGCTCCTGCGCCCTTCCTGCACCCTGAGTCTCCACCACTCTCCACCTGGGGAGATCCATCCTTGCACTTGGGGAGATCCATTCTCCATTAGGAGAGATCCATTCTCCACCAGGAGAGATCCGTTCTCCACCAGGGGAGAGCCAGTCTCCACCAGGACAGATCCACCCTCCACCTGGGGAGATCCATCCTTGCACTTGGAGAGATCCATCCTTGCACTTGGGGAGATCCATTCTCCATTAGGAGAGATCCATTTTGCATCTGGGGAGATCCATTCTCCACCAGGACAGATCCACCCTGCACCTGGGGAGATCCATTCTCCACCAGGAGAAATCCTTCCTGCAACTGGGGAGATCCAGTCTCCACCAGGAGAAATCCTTTCTGCACCTGGGGAGATCCAGTCTCCACCAGGAGAGATCTACTCTGCACCTGGGGAGATCCAGTCTCCACCAGGACAGATCCATTCTGCACCTGGGGAGATCCAGTCTCCACCTGGACAGATCCATGCAACTGCTGGTGGAGGGGGGGGGGAAGAGAGAAAGAGAGAGAATCTAGCCGGTTCTCCGCCCCCGCCTCCCGCGGCTCCTCTCCGCCCCGCCCAGCCGGAAAAAGCGCCTGGCAGGGCGCAGGGACAGGTGTGCCTCTCCGCCGGGCGGGGTTCCGCGCAAACCTGCGCTGGGCTCGCCCTGCGCGCTTCCGGACGGCTGGTGCGCTGGCTTCCCCAGCAAAGGAGAGGCAGGTGGGCATCCGGGCGCGCGTTTGGAGAGGGGCGCGCGGTTGGGGAAGCGCGCTGGCGAGGGGGGGGTCTCTAGATCCTGATTTGGGAAGCCCCCCTCCTTCCTCTGTCCCTCCCCTCTCGGTTGGAGGGGTTTCCCAAGTGGGGGTTTAGGATGGAGGGGAGGAAAGCTGCGCCCGGGGGACGCGCGAGCCCTGCGCAAAGCTTTGGAGACCTCCGGCCCCTTGGAGAGGGCGGCGGCTCCTGCGCCCCTCCTGGAGGGGGGGTCTCCTTTAGCCTCGCTTGGCAGCCCCCCCTTTGCTTTCCTCCTAAGCGAATGGGGGGGGTGTTCCGACCTCTTTGGGGCACCCCCAATTCCGTCCCAGGAGAAGTCTTGGGAGGAATTCCGGGGGGGGGGGATACGAGGGTGTTTGGTCCGGAGAGAAATTGCAAAGAAATTTCCAATGGAACGACTTGCCACCGGAAGTTGTGGGGGCTCCAACAGTGGTGGTTTTTGAGACTGGACAACCATTTGACTAGGGCTGCTTTCCTGCTTGAGCAGAGGGGTGGGCTAGAAGACCTCCAAGGTCCCTTCCAACTCTGTTATTCTCCAGCTGCCTGAGAACGAGGCAGAAAAACAGAAGCCTTTCCCACAGGGGAGGAAGGAAGCCTTTTGAGAAACGGGAAGCGAGATTGGCATGCACAAGAGAGCCGCCTTCAGCGAACGTCTGAATGCTGGGGGCGGGGTGTTCTAACCTGGGTTAGCATCTGCCGGGCCCCAACATGCCTGTCCCAGGTCTAATCGGTGTCCCTTGAAAGCCTTGGAAGGAATGCGGGTGGAGTTAACACAATACATGCTCCGGTCCTCTCCCTGTGGAGGTTGTGTCCCTGCAACACCCTTGCCCCAACCCTGTTTAAGGCAAAGCTGTTGCTTTCACACAACCAGCTATCCAAGACTCACCCTCGGGTGTGAATTCTCATCAGTTTCAGTTCACGCAAGGCAGAGCGGCCTCCTTGTCCCTACTGGGTTAGAATCCCGCCGGGTGGGATCCTGATTCTGCCCCCATCTGATTAAGAGCAGGGATGGGAGACCACCAGGAGATGACTCCGATCGGGAAGTTGAAAGTTTTATCCTGGAAAAACAGGAGAGCAAACCATGGTTATGTTGCTAGCGAGGAAGCGAGCTGGATCTGCCGTTGGCAAGAATCCCGGTCTCTTCCTTTCCGCTCCAGTTAGTGTCCAACACTTGGCCATACTTATACGGTAGAAAATTGATATTAATAATACATTTTAATAAATTAAAATTAATATTAATATTAATAATATTAAATTATTTTGCACAGAGCTTGGACAAAGAATGGTGGCGTCCTTGTGCTTCCCAAATGGCCTGTTTGTCATTTAACGCCGCATTTTTTTCTAACTTGGGCACTTGAAGATGGAGGGTGGGACCTGGGTGTGCACAATCACAACTGCTGTTGTGCAGCAAGGATGGTCCCTCAACTGACTTCAACACCCGCCTGATGAGAGCTGTTTGCAGCTGTGCCTCGCCCCGAAGCCAGCTGAACACGGTTCAAAGCCAAGCCCCAAAAAAGGCTCGGCCGAGGCCGATTAATCTCTTGTAAACAATGTTGGGATTGTACACACACCCTGCAAATCTGACAGGGGGGGATGTTGGTTTGCGCCTTGCCTGCGCTTGCTTTAGCTCCCTCCGGTCTGCTTGGGGGTGCCTTGGTGGTGGAGGGCCCCGAAGTTTCTCGTGTTGAAGTGGCTTTTTGTTTTATTTTTTGGGGGGGGGGATCCTCGACCCCAGCTGTGAGATGACCGGGCATCCTTCAAACGTCGGCTTTCTCCGGCCGCGTTGCCACCCTCCCGTTTCCAGCCTTGCGGGGATGAAAAGCTGCTGAATTTGAAACCGCTGCATGGTAAATATGCACAAAAATCAGATTATTTTTGCCAAACGGGTGAGAAAGCCCTGGGGGTGTGTGTTTGTGTGTGGGTGGATGGGTGGGTGTGAACATCACAGTTCGTCTCGGTTGCCCCAAGTAGTTTTGCTTTCTCAAAACGGCTTCTTCCATTCGGGTGGGGCGAAGGGGGAATTGTGGATGATGGGGATGGTTAGCTGGGGATGATGGAGGTTGTAGTCTTCGCTCCGGCTGCCAGCTGAGGAAGCTCTCTTTTACAATTTGCTTCGATCCCAGGGCCTTTTTTTTACCTCCTTTCCCGGATATTTTTCAAACATTTGGCACCGAACTTCAACAAATTCCATTTTTCCTCTCTCTCTCTCTCTCTTTCTCTCCCTTCTCCCTCTTTCTCTTTCTCTCTCTCTCTCTCTCTCTCTCTTTCTTTCTCTCCCTTCTCCCTCTTTCTCTCTCTCTCTCTCTCTTTCTTTCTTTCTTTCTTTCTCTCCTTTCTCCCTTTTTCTCTTTCTCTCTCTTTCTTTCTCTCCCTTTCTCCCTCTTTCTCTTTTTTTCTCTCTCTCTCTTTCTTTCTTTCTCTCTCTCCCTTCTCCCTCTTTCTCTCTCTCTCTCTCTTTCTTTCTTTCTTTCTTTCTTTCTTTCTTTCTTTCTTTCTTTCTCTCCCTTCTCCCTTTTTCTCTTTCTCTCTCTTTCTTTCTCTCCCTTTCTCCCTCTTTCTCTTTTTTCTCTCTCTCTCTTTCTTTCTTTCTCTCCCTTCTCCCTCTTTCTCTTTCTCTCTCTCTCTCTCTTTCTTTCTTTCTCTCCCTTCTCCCTTTCTCTTTCTCTCTCTTTCTCTCCCTTCTTTCTCTTTCTCTTTCTCTCTCTCTCTCTCTCTCTCTTTCTTTCTCTCCCTTCTCCCTCTTTCTCTTTCTCTCTCTCTTTCTTTCTTTCTCTCCCTTCTCCCTCTTTCTCTCTCTCTCTTTCTTTCTTTCTTTCTCTCCCTTCTCCCTCTTTCTCTTTCTCTCTTTCTTTCTCTCCCTTCTTTCTCTTTCTCTCTCTCTCTCTCTTTCTTTCTCTCCCTTCTCCCTCTTTCTCTTTCTCTCTCTCTCTCTGTCTTTCTTTCTTTCTCTCCCTTCTCCCTCTTTCTCTTTCTCTCTCTCTCTCTCTCTCCCTCTCTCTCTCACACACACACACACAGAGAGAGAGAGAGAGAGAGAGAGAGAGAGAGTGAGAGAGAGTGAAAATCCTTTGCAGTTCTTTTCCAGCATTCCCCCTTCAAATCCTTCACTCCGTTTTTTTTTTTAAAAAAAATCTTTTTCCTGGGGACAGTTTTCAGCTTCTTAATTGCCTTTAAGTTTGTTTTGGATGTCATGTTTTGTTTTGTTTTGATGAGCTTTAAAGAGCTTTAAAGCTCTTCCGCCGATCAGCTCGCTGATCATTAATTTTATTAGCTGTAAAGTTTTCTTCTCTCTATATATACGCATACGGGTGGCCCTCGCCTTATGACAGCTCCATTTAGTGACCGTTCAGAGTGACAACGGTACTGCTCAATGGTAATATTTTTTATTTTTTTTTGCCCAGCCAGCTAGCACAGAAGAGAAAGCAGTTTCTGTATCCAAGCAGGGCTTGCTTGCAAGTGACCTTTGGAAAAGTGGTAGGACCGGTTAAACTGGCCCCTGGGTTCGTGTGGGTGTGCAGGAGCGAGCGAGCGAGCGTGCACGCTTGTGCCAAGAAAAGCCAGCGTGCTCCTCCTCCTCTTCTTCCCTGTCCAAGTCCAGCTTTAAAGATCCGGTCTGGAAAATCCTGCCCCAAATTGTCCTTTTTCAATGCCAGATTCTGAAGGCTGATCTGGGTTGGTGTCCTGTAGTCTGTTTCCAACTTTCTCTGATACCATAAACCTTTATCTATTTCTATTTCTACTTTTATTTCTACTTCTGTTTCTACTTTTATTTCTACTTTTATTTTTACTTCTATTTCTACTTTTATTTTTACTTCTATTCTACTTCTAGTTCTACTTTCATTTCTACTTCTATTTCCATTTCTACTTTTACTGTTATTTCTACTTTTATTTCTACTTCTATTCTACTTCTACTTCTACTACTTTCTACTTCTGCTTCTATTTCCATTTCTATTTCTACTTTCTACTTCTATTTCTACTTTTATTTCTACTCCTATTTCTATTTCCATTTCCATTTCTACTTCTGCTTTTATTTCTGCTTTTATTTCTACTATGTCTACTTTTATTTCTATTTCTATTTTTATTTCTACTTCTTCTATTTCTACTTTTATTTTTACTTCTAGTTCTAGTTCTACTTCTACACACACACACACACACACATAAAGAGCACGAAAATTAACAGACAAATAAAGAGTAAAGCAGGAACGAAAGAAAGTCTCCCCCCCCCCCCCAAAAAAACCAGGACTAAAGAAACAGTTCTTCCCTCTGAGTCCTTGTTAAAACCCAGTTTGTGATGTTCTCTCTTAATCGTGGCTATTGTCTAAGCCAGGGTTCCCTCTCTTTTTCCCTCCCTCTAGGGGTCTTTGGGATCAACATGGCCCAACGGCATTCAACCGCCTTTCCGGGGGGCCAAAGTCCCCTCCTGGACCATCAACCCATCAGCAACAACGGCTTGTCCCCAGGTGGGAAATGCGTCTCTGTGACCTCGTTGGAGGATGCCGGCCACCCGGCCGAGCCCTCGCCCACTCTCTCCATTCCGCGGCGGGTGGTCCTGAGCACGGAAAGCCCGGCCGCCCTCAAGGTGGGCACCCAGCAGCTCATCCCCAAGAGCTTAGCCGAAAACCCCAGGTCCAAGCTTCCCGCCCGCCCCCAGAGCTTCTCCGATGGGGTGGTGGGGGGCAGAGAGGGGGTCCGCTGCGACCCCAAGCGCTTGTCGGCGCCCAGCCTTTCCCTGGAGGACGAACTGGAGGACGAGTTGGACGCAGGCGAGGGGACGCTGAAGCGCAACCTGCGCAGCCTGTCCTACCGGGCGGCCATGAAGGACCTGAAGAACGGGGCAGGAGCCGAGCCGGTCAGGGCCCCGGAGGGTCTCAGGCCAGTGCTGGAAGACGCCAAGCCCCCCGCTAGCCGGGCCCCAGCCAGGAACAAGGTAGGTGAAAAAGACAGCGGTTATAAGCCACCCTTTTCAGTGGCGTTGTAACTTTGAATGTCGTGAGTCGAGGTCTGCCTCTGCTTTATTTATTTGTTATTATTTACTATTTAAGATTTAACCTTCCATTCGATTGACAGTCTGGGACTGGTAAAAGTTTAACAGTTGATTCTTCTTCTTATTATTATTATTACTATTACTATTATTTAAGATCTAATCTTCAGTTCGAAATACAGTCTGGGACTGGTAAAAACATAACAGTTCATTATTTATTATTAAGATTTCATCTTCAATTCAATTCACAGTGGGACTGGTAAAAACTTAACAGTTGTTTATTATTATTATTATTGATTTAATATTCAATTCAATTCACAGTGTGGGACTGGTAAAAAATTAATAGTTTATTATTATTATTATTATTATTATTGATTTAATATTAAATTCGATTCACAGTGTGGGACTGGTAGAAAACTTAACAGTTTATTATTATTATTATTATTATTATTATTGATTTAATATTAAATTCGATTCACAGTGTGGGACTGGTAGAAAACTTAACAGTTTATTATTATTATTATTATTATTATTATTATTATTATTATTATTATCATCATTGATTTAATATTCAATTCGATTCACAGTCTGGGACTGGAAGAAAACCAGTTGTTTGTTTGTTTTTAATTATTATTATTATTATTATTATTATTATTATTATTATTATTATTATTGTTGATTTAATATTCAATTCGATTCACAGTCTGGGACTGGAAGAAAACTTAACAGTTCTAGTCCTGCCCAAGGGTCTAAGAGCTGTTAAGGTAGCATCTGCATATATAGGCAGTTCCAAGTAGGATGCTTTTATTGCAAAGTCAAAATATTCAGGTCTAATAAGTTCAAAATAATAATGATGATGATGATGATGATGATATAATGTTAATCTTCAATTCGCTGCAAGCCAAAAGCGACCCCTATTTGGATGAGTAACGAAGCATCTTAGTTTCAATAAGCTGTGGTCCAGTTGCCCTGATTTAGCCCTTTTTAGATCGGCCTGGCTGAACCAGGCAACGGTGGGGTGGGGGGATTCCAGCCTCACGCACTGACGGCAGACTCCCATCTTCCCCACAGCGGACTCTGGGGCGCAAGCGCCTGCAGCACCACGGCGGTTCGTTCAAAGACGGTGAGTCCCGCGCCGTCCCCCGCCTTTGATCGTCCTTTCTTCAAACGTTGAAAACTCAAGTCTTAAAAGTTGCCAACGTTGGACACGCCTGGAGGTTGTTAAAGAAGAGATCGGACAGCCATTGGTCTGAAATCGTATAGGGTTTCCTGCTGGAGCAGGGGGTTGGGCCAGATGACCTCTGAGGTCCCTTCCAACTCTGTTGATTTGTTATGCGGAACTAGATTTTGCCCTGGGCTTGTGGTTGCTGCTTTGTCCCGCCAAAGTGTTTTTGTGCGTTGACCCGCAAAACTCTTTTTGAGTTCAGAGCATCTCTTTGACCGGGATGAGAAACTTCCTGACAGTGAGGACAATCGACCAGTGGAACAGCTTGCCACCAGAAATCGTGGGCGCTCCATCACTGGAGATTTTTTAAGCAAAGCCTAGACAATCACCTGTCCGAGATGGTGGAGGTTCTCCTGCTCGAGCAGGGGGCTGGACTAGAAGACCTCCAGGGTCCCTTCCAGCTTCTATTCTGTTCTGTTCTCTTTGCCAGACCCCCGTTTGTATCAAGAGATCCGAGAAAAAGGCCTCAACTCCATCAACCACGAGTCGGACGATGACCTCCTCGACCTGGACGCCATTCCTGAAGAACATCCGCCTGCCATCGTGGTGAAAAACTACCGTCCTGCTCACACCACCTGGAGCCAGCAGCTCGAGGTAGGGAAGGGCGAGAGGAAGGTGTGGCACCAAGCTCAGAAACACAACGCAGGCAGCACAACTCTCCCCCTTGGCCGAGTCAATATCGACCCGGTAAATATCTGCCCATCTTCGGAGACACCAAAGGTGCAAAGGGCACCTGACATGCAGCGGGAACACACAGTCACACCCACAGACTCACACAGACACAGCCAAACAAATAAACACACACCTGATTCTTCCCCATAAGCCCCTTTTCAGGAAAAGAGAAACATGAGGAATGGGAAGAGGCTTCGCCCATTTGACTCACTGCCTGAAGCAGCCAGGAGGAAACGCAACGTTTGCGTTTGGTCTGGAGTGTTGCAATAAGCAATAAGTCCAAAAAGCTTGGAAATTCCCGGATGTGTGTGTGTGTGTGTGAGTGTGTGGCTGTGTAATTAAACGCACACACAAACACCCACCCAGACCCAGGTGCGCGATTGCCTCTGATTTAGACACAAGCCGTGGGATCCCTCAGAGGGCGGTCCTCGTTTCATCGTTTGTCCTTCCATTTGTTCAGTTTCTCACGGAATAAAATATTACTTTTTTTAAAAAAAACAACTCAAACTTTCCTTCCAACCTCCCCCCCCCTTAAATTTTTAGGAGGGATGAAAGGATATTAATTTCAGATTGGTTATGATAATTTGCAAATAAAGCAGAACATAGGAATTAAAGGGAGTTGAATAGAATAGAATAGAATAGAATAGAATAGAATAGAATAGAATAGAATAAGAATTAAGAATAGAATAGAATTAAAGAATAGAATAGTAGAATTACAGAATACAATAGAATTATAGAATAATTAGAATAGAATAGAATAGAATAGAATACAATACAATACAATACAATACAATACAATACAATACAATACAATAGGTGTGGACCTCACCTTTCCAGATGTGAAGCCTTCACCTCCCCAGAGCTGAGAAGTGAAATGTGCACATCTGGAGAGCACAAAGCCAAAAAGAGCACTTGAAGGCCCCTTGGTGAATCCTGTTGGCAGAAGAAGCTGGTCTGAACTTCCACAGCATAGATGGTCCNCCCTTCTCCCTCTTTCTCTTTCTCTCTCTCTCTTTCTTTCTCTCCCTTCTTTCTCTTTCTCTCTCTCTCTCTTTCTTTCTCTCCCTTCTCCCTCTTTCTCTTTCTCTCTCTCTTTCTTTCTTTCTTTCTTTCTCTCCCTTCTCCCTCTTTCTCTTTCTCTCTCTCTCTGTCTTTCTTTCTTTCTCTCCCTTCTCCCTCTTTCTCTTTCTCTCTCTCTCTCTGTCTTTCTTTCTTTCTCTCCCTTCTCCCTCTTTCTCTTTCTCTCTCTCTCTCTCTCTCTCTCCCTCTCTCTCTCACACACACACAGAGAGAGAGAGAGAGAGAGTGAGAGAGAGTGAAAATCCTTTGCAGTTCTTTTCCAGCATTCCCCCTTCAAATCCTTCACTCCGTTTTTTTTTTTAAAAAAAATCTTTTTCCTGGGGACAGTTTTTGGCTTCTTAATTGCCTTTAAGTTTGTTTTGGATGTCATGTTTTGTTTTGTTTTGATGAGCTTTAAAGAGCTTTAAAGCTCTTCCGCCGATCAGCTCGCTGATCATTAATTTTATTAGCTGTAAAGTTTTCTTCTCTCTATATATACGCATACGGGTGGCCCTCGCCTTACGACAGCTCCATTTAGTGACCGTTCAGAGTGACAAGGGTACTGCTCAATGGTAATATTTTTTTTTTATTTTTTTTTGCCCAGCCAGCTAGCACAGAAGAGAAAGCAGTTTCTGTATCCAAGCTGGGCTTGCTTGCAAGTGACCTTTGGAAAAGTGGTAGGACCGGTTAAACTGGCCCCTGGGTTCGTGTGGGTGTGCAGGAGCGAGCGAGCGAGTGTGCACGCTTGTGCCAAGAAAAGCCAGCGTGCTCCTCCTCCTCTTCTTCCCTGTCCAAGTCCAGCTTTAAAGATCCGGTCTGTAAAATCCTGCCCCAAATTGTCCTTTTTCAATGCCAGATTCTGAAGGCTGATCTGGGTTGGTGTCCTGTAGTCTGTTTCCAACTTTCTCTGATACCATAAACCTTTATCTATTTCTACTTTTATTTCTACTTCTACTTTTATTTCTACTTCTACTGTATTTCTACTTTTATTTCTAGTTCTATTTCTATTTCTATTTCTATTTCTATTTCTTTTTTTTATTTCTACTTTTATTTTTACTTCTATTTCTACCTTTATTTCTACTTTTATTTTTACTTCTATTCTACTTCTAGTTCTACTTTCATTTCTACTTCTATTTCCATTTCTACTTTTACTGTTATTTCTACTTTTATTTCTACTTCTATTCTACTTCTACTACTTCCTATTTCTGCTTCTATTTCCATTTCTATTTCTTTCTACTTTTATTTCTACTATTTCTACTTCTATTTCTACTTTTATTTCTACTCCTACTTTTATTTCCATTTCCATTTCTACTTCTACTTCTATTTCTACTTTTATTTCTACTATGTCTACTTTTATTTCTATTTCTACTTTTATTTCTACTTCTTCTATTTCTACTTCTATTTCTACTTCTATTTCTACTATTTCTACCTTTATTTCTACTTTTATTTCTACTTCTATTCTACTTCTACTACTTCCTACTTCTGCTTCTATTTCCATTTCCATTTCTACTTCTACTTCTATTTCTGCTTTTATTTCTACTATGTCTACTTTTATTTCTATTTCTACTTTTATTTCTACTTCTTCTATTTCTACATCTTCTGTTTCTACTTTTATTTTTACTTCTAGTTCTACTTCTACACACACACACACACACACACACACACACACACACACATAAAGAGCACGAAAATTAACAGACAAATAAAGAGTAAAGCAGGAACGAAAGAAAGTCTCCCCCCCCCAAAAAAAAAACCAGGACTAAAGAAACAGTTCTTCCCTCTGAGTCCTTGTTAAATCCCAGTTTGTGATGTTCTCTCTTAATCGTGGCTATTGGCTAAGCCAGGGTTCCCTCTCTTTTCCCTCCCTCTAGGGGTCTTTGGGATCGACATGGCCCAACGGCATTCAACCACCTTTCCGGGGGGCCAAAGTCCCCTCCTGGACCATCAACCCATCAGCAACAACGGCTTGTCTCCGGGTGGGAAATGCGTCTCTGTGACCTCGTTGGAGGATGCCGGCCACCCGGCCGAGCCCTCGCCCCCGCTCTCCATTCCGCGGCGGGTCATCCTGAGCACGGAAAGCCCGGCCGCCCTCAAGGTGGGCACCCAGCAGCTCATCCCCAAGAGCTTAGCCGAAAACCCCAAGTCCAAGCTTCCCGCCCGCCCCCAGAGCTTCTCTGATGGGGTGGTGGGGGGCAGAGAGGGGGTCCGCTGCGACCCCAAGCGCTTGTCGGCGCCCAGCCTTTCCCTGGAGGATGAACTGGAGGACGAGTTGGACGCAGGCGAGGGGACGCTGAAGCGCAACCTGCGCAGCCTGTCCTACCGGGCGGCCATGAAGGACCTGAAGAACGGGGCAGGAGCCGAGCCGGTCAGGGCCCCGGAGGGTCTCAGGCCGGTGCTGGAAGACGCCAAGCCCCCCGCTAGCCGGGCCCCGGCCAGGAACAAGGTAGGTGAAAAAGACAGCGGTCATAAGCCACCCTTTTCAGTGGCGTTGTAACTTTGAATGTCGTGAGTCGAGGTCTGCCTCTGCTTTATTTATTTGTTATTATTTACTATTTAAGATTTAACCTTCCATTCGATTGACAGTCTGGGACTGGTAAAAGTTTAACAGTTGATTCTTCTTCTTATTATTATTATTATTACTATTACTATTATTTAAGATCTAATCTTCAGTTCGAAATACAGTCTGGGACTGGTAAAAACATAACAGTTCATTATTTATTATTAAGATTTCATCTTCAATTCAATTCACAGTGGGACTGGTAAAAACTTAACAGTTGTTTATTATTATTATTATTGATTTAATATTCAATTCAATTCACAGTGTGGGACTGGTAAAAAATTAATAGTTTATTATTATTATTATTATTATTGATTTAATATTCAATTCGATTCACAGTGTGGGACTGGTAGAAAACTTAACAGTTTATTATTATTATTATTATTATTATTATCATCGATTTAATATTCAATTCGATTCACAGTCTGGGACTGGAAGAAAACCAGTTTTATTATTATTATTATTATTATTATTATTATTATTATTATTATTATTATTATTATTATTATTATTATTATTATTATTGATTTAATATTCAATTCGATTCACAGTCTGGGACTGGAAGAAAACTTAACAGTTCTAGTCCTGCCCAAGGGCCTAAGAGCTGTTAAGGTAGCATTTGCATATATAGGCAGTTCCAAGTAGGATGCTTTTATTGCAAAGTCAGAATATTCAGGTCTAATAAGTTCAAAATAATAATGATGATGATGATGATGATGATATAATGTTAATCTTCAATTCGCTGCAAGCCAAAGGCTACCCCTATTTGGATGAGTAACGAAGCATCTTAGTTTCAATAAACTTTGGTCCAGTTGCCCTGATTTAGCCCTTTTTAGATCGGCCTGGCTGAACCAGGCAACGATGGGGTGGGGGGACTCCAGCCTCACGCACTGACGGCAGACTCCCATCTTCCCCACAGCGGACTCTGGGGCGCAAGCGCCTGCAGCACCACGGCGGTTCGTTCAAAGACGGTGAGTCCCGCGCCGTCCCCCGCCTTTGATCTTCCTTTCTTCAAACGTTGAAAACTCAAGTCTTAAAAGTTGCCAACGTTGGACAGGCCTGGAGGTTGTTAAAGAAGAGATCGGACAGCCATTGGTCTGAAATCGTATAGGGTTTCCTGCTGGAGCAGGGGGTTGGGCCAGATGACCTCTGAGGTCCCTTCCAACTCTGTTGATTTGTTATGCGGAACTAGATTTTGCCCTGGGCTTGTGGTTGCTGCTTTGTCCCACCAAAGTGTTTTTGTGCGTTGACCCGCAAAACTCTTTTTGAGTTCAGAGCATCTCTTTGACCGGGATGAGAAACTTCCTGACAGTGAGGACAATCGACCAGTGGAACAGCTTGCCACCAGAAATTTTTTAAGCAAAGCCTAGACAATCACCTGTCCGAGATGGCGGAGGTTCTCCTGCTCGAGCAGGGGGCTGGACTAGAAGACCTCCAGGCTCCCTTCCAGCTTCTATTCTGTTCTGTTCTCTTTGCCAGACCCCCGTTTGTATCAAGAGATCCGAGAAAAAGGCCTCAACTCCATCAACCACGAGTCGGACGATGACCTCCTCGACCTGGACGCCATTCCTGAAGAACATCCGCCTGCCATCGTGGTGAAAAACTACCGTCCTGCTCACGCCACCTGGAGCCAGCAGCTCGAGGTAGGGAAGGGCGAGAGGAAGGCGTGGCACCAAGCTCAGAAACACAACGCAGGCAGCACAACTCTCCCCCTTGGCCGAGTCGATATCGACCCGGTAAATATCTGCCCATCTTCGGAGACACCAAAGGTGCAAAGGGCACCTGACATGCAGAGGGAACACACAGTCACACCCACAGACTCACACAGACACAGCCAAACAAATAAACACACACCTGATTCTTCCCCATAAGCCCCTTTTCAGGAAAAGAGAAACTTGGGGAATGGGAAGAGGCTTCGCCCGTTTGACTCACTGCCTGAAGCAGCCAGGAGGAAACGCGACGTGGAGTGTTGCAATAAGCAATAAGTCCAAAGAAGCTTGGAGATTCCCGGATGTGTGTGTGTGTGTGTGGCTGTGTAATTAAACGCACAAACACCCACCCACACCCAGGTGCGCGATTGCCTCTGATTTAGACACAAGCCGTGGGATCCCTCAGAGGGCGGTCCTCGTTTCATCGTTTGTCCTTCCATTTGTTCAGTTTCTCACAGAATAAAATATTACTTTTTTTAAAAAAAACAACTCAAACTTTCCTTCCAACCTCCCCCCCCCCTTAAATTTTTAGGAGGGATGAAAGGATATTAATTTCAGATTGGTTATGATAATTTGCAAATAAAGCAGAACATAGGAATTAAAGGGAGTTGAATAGAATAGAATAGAATAGAATAGAATAGAATAGAATAGAATAGAATAGAATAGAATTAAAGAATAGAATAGAATTACAAAATAGAATAGAATTATAGAAGAATAGAATAGAATAGAATAAGAATTAAGAATAGAATAGAATTAAAGAATAGAATAGTAGAATTACAGAATACAATAGAATTATAGAATAATTAGAATAGAATAGAATAGAATAGAATAGAATAGAATAGAATACAATACAATACAATACAATACAATACAATAGGTGTGGACCTCACCTTTCCAGATGTGAAGCCTTCACCTCCCCAGAGCTGAGAAGTGAAATGTGCACATCTGGAGAGCACAAAGCCAAAAAGAGCACTTGAAGGCCCCTTGGTGAATCCTGTTGGCAGAAGAAGCTGGTCTGAACTTCCACAGCATAGATGGTCC
>NW_015387071.1:108196-112045 GCF_001527695.2 Protobothrops mucrosquamatus
GACGGTTTGTTTAGCGACCGTTCGAAGTCGTAACGGCACCGAAAAAAGGGACTTACGGCCAGTTGTTTTTTTTTCACACTGTATAAACAAGGTTCAAAGTGATGGATTGCAAGCCGGGAAATAAAGGCAGGTCCTGGTGGGATTTAATGCTTCTCCAGAAGAGGGTCCTGAAGTGGCTTTTTTTTTTTGCTGGGGGGGGAAGAAAAATCGATCCCCCTTTTTTCCAATTCTGTTTCTAGAGCCACCAACGCCGCCTTTAAGGAGTCGTTAAAGCAGATCGAACGGATGCCGGAATGCGGCGGCCTGCCCTTGTTTTCGTTCCTCATCCTCCCCATGCAGAGAGTGACCCGCCTGCCTCTCCTCATGGATGTGAGTAAAACGGGGGGCCGTTCTGCCTTCCCATCGCCAAACCTCCGGAACGAGCTGTGCTGCTAGTCCTCAGTGAGGAACGGTTCCGGCCTCCAGCAGCCCTAACGGGTCCCATTTTGCTTTGGTTCCATCTGTCATGTTCACTCAGCGGGAAACGTTAAGATCCTGCTGCAGTCCTGAGTGTGTCGCTTATAAGCATTTTCATGGAATCTTAGGGTAGGAAGGGACCCAGGAGGTCATCTAGTCCAGCCCTCTGCCTGAGGCAGAATTTTTTTTTAGTTCCAGGTTGCAGAGTTTAGTAGAGTAAATACTAACTGTACAGTTAACACTTTATTTAATACATTTGAACAGTATTAGCAGAGCAAACGAAGTAGAAACTGGGAAAGAAGGAAGGAAGGAAGGAAGGAAGGAAGGAAGGAAGGAAGGAAGGAAGGAAGGAAGGAAGGAAGGAACAGAGAAAAAGAGAAGGAGGGAGGGAAGGAAGAGAGGGAGGGAGAGGAACAGAGAAAAAGGAGGGAGGGAGGAAACTGGCAGCATCTAGCTCTGTTATTATGGCCTTCCCTTCACCCATTATTTATTTTAGCTGCATTTTTTGCCTTTTTAATGCAATTTGTGATTTCCCCCCCCCTTCTTAGTCAGCTAGGAGACTGTGGCTTTCTGGAACTTAATAAACTACATTTCCCAGGATTCCCTTCTCCATTGGCCGGGCTAGACCCACCTGTCCTTCGTGTCCTTGAAAACATTTGGGCTGGTTCTTGACACCCTGTGCCAGAGGTGTCCTGAACCCATCAAGATCCCCCCAAACTAGGCATTGCAAACATCTGTAAAATGGGGAAGACGTTGGCCCGAACCCTCTTTTCCCATTTCAGACCGTTTGCCAAAAGACCCCGGTGAAGCGCGATGCGTACCAAGCCACCACCCAAGCTTTGAAGGCCCTCAGCAAGGTGAGACCTCCAGCCTCTGCGGGAAAGACGGGAAATGGCTTTCTTTGGGGCTAAATCGGCTAAAAGCAACCGCTTTGGGGGAAAAGAAAGGGAAAGGGGGAAAAAAATTATTGCTGGTGCGTGGTGACTTTGGAGAATTCTCACCCCATTTGAAGAAGAAAAAAAAATGGGAGTTTGGCTTATTTTTAAAATGGAAGTTCAGTTTATTCTATTCTATTCTATTCTATTCTATTCTGTAATTCTATTCTATTCTACTCTGTATTTTATTATTCTATTCTATTCTATTCTATTCTATTCTATTCTATTCTATTCTATTCTGTAATTCTATTCTATTCTACTCTGTATTTTATTATTCTATTCTATTCTTCATTTCTATTCTATTCTATTTTATTCTGTAATTCTATTCTATTCTACTCTGTATTTTATTATTCTATTCTATTCTTCATATCCTATTCTATTCATTATTCTATTCTATTCTATTTTATTCTGTAATTCTATTCTATTCTACTCTGTATTTTATTATTCTATTCTATTCTTCATATTCTATTCTTCATATTCTATTCTATTCTNAATACAATACAATACAATACAATACAATACAATAGGTGTGGACCTCACCTTTCCAGATGTGAAGCCTTCACCTCCCCAGAGCTGAGAAGTGAAATGTGCACATCTGGAGAGCACAAAGCCAAAAAGAGCACTTGAAGGCCCCTTGGTGAATCCTGTTGGCAGAAGAAGCTGGTCTGAACTTCCACAGCATAGATGGTCCTTCTCAAAGTCCATCCCCTCTCCTCTCCTCTCTTTCTTCGATGGTCTTTTTCATCAGCCCCACAAGCAAGGAATTCAGAGATCAGGAGAACATTTCTTGAATTTGTCTTCTGCAGGTCCTGGAAAGCGGCATCTTGGACTGGATAACCCCAGAAGAACGTAAGAGGCAAGAGGTAAGCAAAGGTGTAGAAACCAGGGAGGTCTTCTTGAGAACACGGAAGCATCTTCTGTGCCATTTCTTGGTCTTCAACCCAACTCAACATTCAAAAGGCGGCCTTGGTCATCTTTTGGTCACCAGGAGAACCCTACAAGGGCCAGGCTATAGAAAGATGGGGAGCCAGCCTGGGGAATTCTGGGAGTTGAAGTCTATCCATCCATCCAGAATTCTAGGAGTTGAAGTCCACCCATCTTGAAGTTGCCAAGGTTGAGAAACCATGTTGGGTTCCCACACAGCTTCTTTTTTAACGCCAATTTAATGACGGTTATTCCATATCTAAGCCTACACCTTTGCTGCTTCTAGCTTAGGCTTTGCCAGCAGATCAAGCCAGCTTCTTTCTCCAACCAACCTCGTCGCACAGCCAACAAGCCATCATTCGCCCACCTCCTCTCCCTCATCTCTCCATCTCTTCCCCCCAGGCCATCTTTGAGATCATCACCTCTGAGTATTCCTACCTCCATAGTCTCACCATCCTGGTGGAGCATTTTCTGAAATCAGCCGGCCTGCGCGAGACCATGACCCAGACCGAGCACCATCACCTCTTCTCCAATGTGGGGGACATCTTGGCGGTCAGCAAGAGGTCGGTTGTGCAGAGAGGGAGGAGGGGGAGGCGTGGGAACCCCAGGTGGGGCGTGGTAGAGCGGTCATCTCGAATGACCCACCCGTTCAAATCCCTGCTAGCGACGTGTCAAGCTCGAAGCGCGCCAATGATATTGCCAGCATTATTGCTTCTCAGCTTGACAACGCGATAGGCGGGAGGAGAGGGGGGAAAATGGAAGTCAAGCCGTGGGAGCCAAGGACGTTTCCGCAGATGTTTGCCAAGCCACAGAGACACTTTCTCATAGCAATATTTTGACCCTTAATTGGACAACGGTGACCTGCACTAATTAGAGGGAGGGAGAATTCTATATTTTAATGATAGTGGTTTGCGTGGGAAAAAAACGGAGCTGGTTTTGCTTTCATTCGTGCCAAAACGATGTACTCAATAAAGTTTCGCATTCAGGGATGGCACTGTCTCGTCGGTGCTTCTTCAGTTGGGTTCGTCAGGCAGAACCTCGACGCTTAGGTCCTGCGGTAGCTTCATTGTAGGGTGAGTTTCTCACGAGGTGTGTTTTTTTGGGGGTGGGCTTATCTAGCTTTTTTGAGGACTTGGAGAAGAGGCACCGAAAGCACGTGCTGATTTCCGACATCAGCGATGTAGTGGAAGCGCACGCCTCCGGACACTTTCACCCCTACATCATCTACTGCTCCAACGAGGTCTACCAGCAGAGGACCCTCCAGAAGCTCTTGTGAGTTGGGCCGGGACCTTCTGCCCTTTGCTGGCGGATGCTACAGGCCGTCCTCGACTTAGCGACGGTTTGTTTAGCGACCGTTCGAAGTCGTAACGGCACCGAAAAAAGGGACTTACGGCCAGTTGTTTTTTTTTCACACTGTATAAACAAGGTTCAAAGTGATGGATTGCAAGCCGGGAAATAAAGGCAGGTCCTGGTGGGATTTAATGCTTCTCCAGAAGAGGGTCCTGAAGTGGCTTTTTTTTTTTGCTGGGGGGGG
>NW_015387071.1:113731-180275 GCF_001527695.2 Protobothrops mucrosquamatus
TTCATTATTCTATTCTATTCTATTTTATTCTGTAATTCTATTCTATTCTACTCTGTATTTTATTATTCTATTCTATTCTTCATATTCTATTCTTCATATTCTATTCTATTCTATTCATTATTCTATTCTATTCTTCATATTCTATTCTATTCTATTTTATTCTGTAATTCTATTCTATTCTACTCTGTATTTTATTATTGTATTCTATTCTGTTCTATTCTATTCTATTCTTAGTTTCTGTTTCTGTTTCTCCTCTACTCCTTTGACTTGTGTTTGTCCTTCCAGCTGGTGAAGAGATGCAATGAGGGAGCCCACACCATGGAAAGGACCGAACAGATGTGCAGTTTGCAGAACCAGCTGGATTTTGGAAAAGCCAAGGTGAGCTCTGCCCTCCAATAAGGTTCTCTTAGCCTCCAGCTCAGAGGGGAACTGTCAGGACAACCCTTTGACCAGCAATGGAGGAAGGCCTTCTGCCTTGAGCAGGGGGGTCAGACTAGAAGACCTCCAAGGTCCCTTCCAGCCGATTCCCTGTTTTATGGTCTCTGTGGACAGTTTAGTTGTCCACTTCTGGGCTTCACAGTTGACCCAAACTTCTGCCTCTTCCAGAACTTCCCCTTGATCTCAACTTCCCGGTGGCTGTTGAAAAGGGGGGAGGTCTCGCTCCCCCCGACAGAAGACGGGGGGATTTTTCGGAAAGGGTCCGGGCGAGGAAACTGCTACCTCTTTGTCTTTAATGATGTCCTGATCATCACCAAGAAAAAAAGGTGAACGCAGAGATCTGGACTGGGTTTGTTTTTTTATTCTCCCGGCGCATCCATTCGTCGTGAATTTATAATAATATTTTTAAAATGTTTCGTTAATAGTAACAGCTTTTTCCCACTCGCCCGTGTGGACTTCATTTCCCAGGATGTCCCTGTGTGGGAAAACTCCCAGAATCCTCTCTCTCCCCTTGGAGAAACTCATCCGCCACTCAACTCCTTCTCAACTTTGATTTTTTTTTCTTTCCTCCTCTGGATCAGCGAGGAGAGCTACTCCGTCCTTAACTACTCCATGTTGGAACATCTCTCGGTTGAGAAGATCGAAACCCCGGACAGTCCGACCGGCCTCGGCCGCAGCGGCTACCTCTTCCGCCTCACTTTGCGAAAGGACAGCGAAGGCAAGTCGGAGGAGGTCATCCTGGCCGCAGAATCCCGGTGAGTCTTCTGAGCGAGAAAAAAGAGTCGGAAACTGACCGGTCCTAAAACAGTTTTCCGCTTGCTTGCTGAAATCGCCTCTTTCTCCTCTCTTGCAATTGCCGGGGGGGTGGGGGGCAAACCTGCCCTGTCCTTGACTGATCTCAGGGAAGTCCAGCCTGGTTTTGCAAACGGAGAGGAGGCCACTAAGAGATCCCAGAATAGCTTGGGAGGTTGAAATTCGAACCCACTTTGAGACACTGCCTTAGTGGTGGATGTTATTCTGAATTAGGGAAAAGAGAGGGGAGTCTTCCAGATTCTCCCCCCCACCCCCCCAAATCTGGACCCAAAGCCTTGCAGAACATTGCTAAAATTCAGGTTAGGGTTTAATTGCATTCAGACATGCCCACAAACCCACCCTCTGCTCTTTGCAGAAGCGACAGGGCCCGATGGATCAGCGCGTTGATGCACCGAGAAGAAAAAGAGACCAGCACAGCAGAGAAAGGAGGTAAGGAAAAAAAATATCTGAATTTTAATCTTCTGTGCCCGGACAAAATAAAAAAAAAATAGCACATTTTAAAAATAAAATGCAATGTTTTGCGCCTCCTAATCCACATGTTCCAAGCAGTGATGCGCCCCTTTTAACCCAGATCACGCTTTGTTAAAAATCACGGCTTTGGGAACTCTTACCAAACCCGTATAAACCATCAATTGTGGCTTGCGGGCTCCCAAGAGCTGAAACATGGCCCGCCGTAGTCATTTTTGGGTGCTGAGCATAATGCATTTTCCCTGTCTCTGGCGACCCGAACATCTTTTTTTAAGGGAAGGAGATTGACTCCTTAAGGAGGCCCAGATGTTCATTTGCAGCTGTTTTTGCCTCGTTCATCACTTGCGCACCCACGACCGACTTGCTTTGTCCAAATGAGAGTCGAGTGCAAAATTTGGAAAGCTGGAAAGAATTCCTTGTTTGGGAAAAAAAAATTAAAATCAGCCGCTTAAGCCCGTGCGGGAGAGGCTTCCGGCTCAGGAATCTGTTCTCTGCGGGGCGAAACTGGAGTGTGAGAAGGATTGTGATGTTTTGGGACACTCTTGAGACGTTCCTGACCTTTTGTTCTCAGGGTTTAAATAGAGGAATGTCTGCGAGAGAAATATAGACCGTCTTAGTCTTCTCCGTTGCAGAAAAGCAGGCTGCGTGCTCCTTCTGCTGGTCATTCGCTGCATTTTTTTTAAAAAAGAAAAATGTACTGATGCTTTGAATTTTACAAAACGAGCTGCGCCTCTCAAGAGTCTTCGGCATACAATTAAAAAAATATATTGTTAGATTGTCTAGCATTAATTCATACTCTTTTTTTTCTTCCCCAGCACTCCAACAGGTAGAGATCACCAGAGCTTATCTGGCGAAGCAGGCGGACGAGATTTCGCTCCATCAGACCGACGTGGTCCTTGTCTTGAACAGCGAAGAGGGTGAGGGGCTTTAGAAAGACCCCAATCATGCAGGCAGAATGAATTCATTCATTTTTTTTACCCGGAATAATATTTTTTTCTCCGTTATGCAATTAAGGGAGGTTACGACTGATCTCCTGTTCTAAAAATTCACATTTAAAAAGACGATTGAATGTGTGTAAAAGGGTGAAGTGGTAATATAGAATAGAATAAAATAGAATAGAATATAGAACAGAATATAGAATAGAATATAGAATAGAATAGAATAGAATAGAATAGAATAGAATAGAGAATAGAATAGAATAGAATAGAAAATAGAATAGAAAGAATAGAATAGAAATAATAGAAATAATAGAATAGAAAGAATAGAATAGAACAGAAGAGAAGAGAATATAGAACAGAAATAGAAATAGAAATAGGAGAGAATAGAATAGAATAGAATTAGAATAGAATAGAATATAGAACAGAATATAGAATAGAAATAATAGAAGAGAGAGAAGAGGATATAGAATAGAATGGAATATAGAATAGAATATAGAATAGAATAGGATAGAATAGAATAGAATAGAAAATAGAATAGAATAGAAAATAGAATAGAAAATAAAATAGAAAGACTAGAATAGAACAGAATAGAAGAGAATATAGAACAGAAATAGAAACAGAAACAGAAACAGAAACAGGAATAGAATAGAATAGAATAGAATAGAATAGAATAGAATAGAATAGAATAGAATAGAATAGAATAAGTTGGAAGGGACCTTGGAGGTCTTCTAGTCCAACCCCCTTTTAAATCACTTGTTACATTGAGAGCCGCATCCTTCAGCAAAAATTCAATTATTTTTTTAACCTGTTACTCCTCCTCCATCTCCTTCCAGGCTGGTATTTGGGGGAGCGCCTGCGGGATGGAGAGAAGGGCTGGTTCCCGCAAGTCTGCGCCCAGGAGATCACCAACCGCGACGCCGTCGAACGCAACGTCCAGCGCATGGAACGGCTGCGCATCGAGACCGACGTGTGAGAGGTCGGAGAGGGTCACGCCTTGATCCTGGTGGATGCTGAGGGAATTGGAAGGAATTTCAAAGGCCCACGTCTCTTCCTCCTGGACCGAACAAGGACTCCAGTCTTGGGTTTTTTTTTAAATAAACTGGATAGTAGGAGAACCACTGCCTTAAAATCCACTTTTAACTCTTCCTGCCAAGAGCAGCATTTCAGAACGGGTGCTGCATCCTAAAAAAGAGGTCGGCAACTGACAGCCGTTGAAGAAAGCCTACCCTTTTTATATATATTTTTTTCTTTTAAACCACGGAACAAGACTCATTTTTACGGCAATTTTTTAAGGCTCGTCATATCTTAAATCTGCTCTTTTTTCCCCATCATTCCTCAGGGCTCCCTTTTTAGTTAAAATTCCCCAGAGAAGCCTCTGTTCTAAGGGCCCCACCGTTTAATCCTGTACATAATAATAATTTTTTCCCTCCGTAAACTGTTCAAAGATTTGTACGACACTGTGACTGATTCCCTTTCCCTTGTCTACACCACAGCCCGATCGTATGGGACCGTTGGGTGAGCTGTATACTATTTTACAAAATAATATTCTTTGAATAAAACAAGTAGGGATTTTTTTTTTCACGTGGCATGGCTCTTAATCTCAAATTACCACTTGGGAAATACAACTTTTGGTGAAGATTGCAAAACTAAACGGGCTGGTTTTGGATCTCCCTTTTGAAGTGAACCCATAAATAATTAGAAAGAATAGAATAGAATAGAATAGAATAGAATAGAATAGAATAGAATAGAATAGAATAACAGAACAGAAAATAGAAAATAGAAAATAGAAAATAGAAAATAGAAAATAGAAAATAGAAAATAATAGAATAGAGCTGGAAGGGACTTTGGAGGTCATCTTGTCCAGCCCCCTGCTCAGGCAGAGAAAAACTATACCATTTCAGACAAATGGCTGTCCAGTCTCTTCTTAAAAACTTCCAGTGTTGGAGCATTCACAGCTTCTGGAGGCAGGTTGTTCCACTGGTTAATTGTTCTCACTATCAGGAAATTTCTCCTCAGTTCCAGGTTGCTTCTCTCTTTGATATTTTGGGGCTGTTTAAGACTGTGTTTTTCCATCGGGGGGAATTTTGGGGGGTCTCCCAGAATTCTCAGACTGGGGGATTCTGGGGGGCAAGAGGAGATTGGGGCTGGACTAGAAGACCTCTAAGGTCCCTTCCGACTCTTGTTATTCTGTATTCTGCGTAACCTACAAAGAAAACTGGAACGAAGAGAACTTGGGACCCTGTAAAAAAGGTAATCCACAACTTAACCACAGTTAGTTTAGTGACTGTTCAAACTGACTTAGAACCGCTTTTCACATTTACGACCGTTGTAGCCTCCTCGTGGGTCACGTGATCAAAATTCAGACACTTGGCAACCGGCATGTACTTAATCTGTTGCAATGTCCCAGAGCTAATTTGTGGTGGTATGTCAAGGATTACCTGTCCTTGCGTAGCCAGCTCAGAATTTTACAGATTTTTAACTAAGGATTTCTGAATTAAACATAGCAAAAAAAACAACAACCATTAGAAGCAAACAAGATCGCCCAGTTCTGATTTGTTCTGGCAGATTAAAGAAATGAACAAATGTGGTTTGGTTTTACCCCATCTGAATTTTATTTTTCTCTTTATTAAGCAAAACCTCCTGTAAACTTTGCTCCAAGTGGGGTTGAGCCCAATTTTTCAAACAGGTATCAAGTGCCAAAATTTATCCCTAATATTACTGCCATTTTTTTTATCTTATATTTGTTTGAGTCCCCAGATTATTAATAAAATCTGGAGAAAGGGGGACAGACTGTTATTTGAAAAAAAAAAAGTTAACAGTCCAAAGATTTAGGAAGTAACAAAATAAACAGAATGCTTGTTCTGCTTATTTTCTGTGACTTCCAAAATCTTTTGACTGTTAAATTTTTAAATATAGATATATATATAATCTGTTCCCTCCTCTCCAGATTTTATTAGTAATCTGGGAACCCACAAATATAAGATAAACAAAAAAAATTTGGCAGTAATATCAGGGATGAATGGACTGCAAATACTCCCCTTGAATTTTACTTCATTTTATTAAAAAAAAATAGGAACCACAAAATTTACTTAGCTTCTGTTTTGAACATAAATAATATTATGGTAACATAGCAAAAAATCGTTAACTCCTTTTGAATATAAGGCAGTATATAGTTGGCCCTTTTCTACAATGAGCTGTTTGTGGGGAGAGAGATATAAAATAAAATAAAACAAACACCCCCCCCAAAAAAAAATTGCCTGGAAACGTTCGTTCCAAATTACGGTTTTTCTCCCTTAAAATGTCTTGAGACCGAGTCCTGCAGTTGCGGTCTTCTCACAAAGTTGTCAAAAAGTCTTTAGCCTTTCTCCCAAGGCACACGAACTCAGTTTGGTGTCTTCCAAGATCCTCCCAACCAAATAAAATAAAGAATTTGCACCGTTGCATGGTCCCCCAGAGGTCATCTAGCCCACCCCCGCTAAATTCAGGACCTTTGAACAACTTTTAACTTAACGATTTAAAAATCTTTTTTTTGGGGGGGGGAAACCGAGCAGAATCTTATAGCAACTTCCAGGCAATTTGAATTAATTTCGAATTAATCTCAATTGCACCGAAATCTTGCACATATCTTAAGAGAACACGCGAAGTTCAAGTTGGTTTTTCTTCCGCACCACAAACCTTAGCAAAATGTCGGTTAAACTCTGAATTTTACAGCGTCTTTGTAACCTTCTCTGGAGCCAAACCTGGAAGGAGAAATATAACAATTAGGCATCGGCCCAGATGATCCATAAGCCAGGATTCGTTCCACTGGACATTTCCTACGTTTTGATTTGGAAGTGTTCCCTGCACGTAGAAAGCTAGCTTCTCAAGGAGAGAAAAAAAATCCCATCCTTTTGTTTTATGAGCCTCCTGAACCATTAAAAATCTTCTGGATCTGGATTTTGAAACGATACGTAAAAGGGATTTAAAAGTACATTAAAAGTACATTTCTGTGTGTAAGAAAGAGAGAGAAAATTGAAATGCAGGCTAAAAATTAATTTCTACTTACTAAGTCAATTTTATTTCTACCTACTAAATCAATTTGCTAGCTACACCACTTACCTTTTTTAAAGCAATTCAATTGGTCCAAAACATCTGTTTTATTTACCCTCCCCCCCTCATCTATAAACTCATCTATCTTTCTTCCATCTTTCTGATTAATTAAATTGCTGTTTTTTTATATGAAGAAGTGGAAGCCACTCACTGTGTCCGTCTTCTTGCCTTGAGTTCTCTATCAGCTGAGGTGGGCCTCCTTTGAAAGGAAGAAAAATATTAAATTTCCTCTAGGATAAATACCATGTAACTGGCCTGACTGATTTTTGCAGCAGTAAAGGTGCTTGAAGGGATGGGAGACCACCAGGAAATGCCGAAGTAAGCAGAAAGTTAGAGGAAAAAAAAAACTTTCTGCAGTAAAGCAGGATGGTGTGCAATTTTCTGTGTTACTTTGTGCAAGCCAAACGAGCGTCTTTTTGATCGAAATGTGTAAAACGCCCTAAAGCAATTCTTGGTTTATTTAGCGTCGGGTGAAAACACGACAGAAGAGAAGTAAACATTATCAACTAAAGCAATTTGAAACAGAGTCAGCTTAATGCAACCATCCAGTGCGTAAGAAATAGGACCTTGAGAGATCCTAAGTGGCCAATTCTGCATTTAATACCCCGGGAAGGGCTTTATTCCATATGGGCTCCCTGCACCGAGAAAGCTAGCTTCTCAGGAAAACAAAAAGGATTTTAATTTTGTCTTTCTGCTGCTTGCAAGACCTCGCCCGTCAGTCCGACATTACCTTCTCGACACGTCGTTCCTATGTATCCGTGAAGACACACACAACGTCCGTTCTGGGCGTCGCAAAAGGCATTAGCCGCGGAACACTGACAAGTCTCGGAACAATCCGGACCAAATTTTCCAAGCTGGCAACCTGGATTAGCAAAAGGGCATCGGAGCGAAGGATTAAATGGAGCGGCTCATTTTCTCAACTTCTGATCTAGATCCGTGTCTTGCAGAACTGACTGCTCTCAGTTCCCTAATCCAGATGGCTAGATCTCTGAAAGGGTCCTTTAGAGGGCATTTAGTCTGCCCCGAACCACTTCTGCTTTTAGACATTTTTCCTGGCATTTCCCTGCGGACTCTGTGCATGTGTGCGTCTCTCTCTCTCTCTCTCTCTCTCTCTCTCTCTCTCTCTCTCTCTCTCTCTATCTATCTATCTATCTATCTATCTATCTATCTATCAATCATCTATCTATCTATCTATCTCTCTCTCTTTCTTTTTGTGTGTTCCTTCTTTCTTTTGCAAAATTTCCTGAAGGCTTTGAGTGGACGGCAAACAAAACAATATTTCTAACACAAGAGGGTTTTAAGAGCGCGTAAAACGTCAACAGCATCACAAGGGACGTAAAATAACACGATAAGTCACAGATCTTCCCATTTTATCCCACGCCTTTTGCGTGCTGAGCGGAGCGGCCCATCGGCTTCTTGGCAAATCCACGGGAAAATTTGCTTCGGAAATCTGCATTGATTTACTTTTCCCCTCCTGCAGCCTCTTGCTAAGTCAAAGGGACCCATTTGCACACTCACCAGTGTCACACTTGGCTCCCGTTTTCCCTGGAGGGCACAGACAACGGCCGGTGGAGGGCTCGCACGGGGCTTCGCCTTCGCAATCACACACCCGTTGGCATTTTTCCCCGTATCTCCCTGCGTCGCAGCCTGTAACCGAGAAGACAGTGCCACTTTCCTGGACAGTTTTAATTCTTGCTGCTCCTCTTTAAAAAGTCTCTTTTTATATATTCTCTTAGATATATTTATTATATAAGAAGGCTACGGACCTTTTTCACAGTAGCGGCCGTGAAACCCCGGAGGGCAAAGACATTCCCCGGATCCCGGATCGCACGAGGCTCCGTTTTGGCAGCTGCATTGATCTTGGCATCCGATCCCGTGGAATCCCGATGGACAGGCTGAAGGATGAGAATAGCAAGAGCCCGTCTTAGACTTATAGGCCACTTTGCAGTGCTTCACAGCCCTCTCTAAGTGGTTTACAGAGCCAGCAATCTTGCCCCCCAACAATCTGGGTCCTCATTTTACCAATCTCGAAGGATGGAATGGAATGGAATGGAATGGAATGGAATAGAATAGAAATAAATGATGGAATGGAATGGAATAGAATAGAATAGAATATAGAATAGAATATAGAATATAGAATATAGAATATAGAATATAGAATATAGAATATAGAATATAGAATATAGAATAGAATAGAATAGAATAGAATAGAATAGAATAGAATAGAATAGAATAGAATAGAATAGAATAATAGAATAGAATGGAATGGAATAATGCAGAATAAAATAGAACAGAAGATAGAGAATAGAATAGAATAGAAGATAGAGAATAGAATAGAATAATGCAGAATAGAATAGAAAATAGGAATAGAATATAGAATAGAATAGAATAGAATAGAATAGAATAGAATAGAATAGAAATAAATGATGGAATGGAATAGAATAGAATAGAATATAGAATAGAATAGAATAGAATAGAATAGAATAGAATAGAATAGAATAGAATAGAACAGAAGATAGAGAATAGAATAGAATAGAATAGAATAGAAAATAGGAATAGAATAGAATAGAATAGAATAGAATAGAATAGGAAATCAAAGGAAAGAGGCATTAAGTTCATGAAAAAAAGACCCTCGTGGACCCCAGGGTTGCAGACTTACTGTGCTCGCATCGGTTCCCATAACGGCCTTTCTCGCACTGGCAGATTCCCGTGACCGGATCACAAATCCCATCGCTTTGGCAAGTGCAGTTCAGCTGACAGTTGGCCCCATATTTCCCTGGAGGGCACCCTGTAGAGAGAGAGAGAGAGAATTCCTGTTTATATTACATATTTGACGCTTTATTTCACAGACTTTCCCCCGTGCTTTGAAACTCTGGTGGAATTCTGGGAGTTGAAGTCCACCCGTCTTAAATTGGCCAACATTGGGGAATGCTGGTTTAAATAAGCTGGAGGATTCTATGGTTAGGTTTTTCTAGCCTACAAACACAGCAAGGAAGTGGAATTTGAAATGATAATATTTTTTTTTTACAAAGCTCGGGTTTTAGAATTTGGCAGAGCAAAAAAAGGAATTGAATTGTCCAGCGGAACTCCAGGAGACAGGACTCCGTACAGACATAAACCAGGATTCGTCCTAGTCGTCTTAAGAGGCAGCAAAAATACCTTTTTCGCACCAGGCTCCGGTCCAGCCGAGCCCGCAGAGGCAGGATCCGTCTTCTGGGAGGCAGATGGCCCCATTTTGACAAGCGCAGATCTGGCTGCATTTGAACCCGTAACGATTGGCGGGGCAGCCTGTTGGAGAAGTAAACCGGAATCAGGCTGAACCCCACCCCCCCAAACTGTGGGTCGGACGCGGCTCCCGACAAGACGCAAATTCTCAAAAACATCTAAGAAGTGGCTCCGTTTAATGCCTAATGCACCAAAATCCTTCATTTGGAAGGGACCCGTGAGGTCTTCTAGTCTAACCCACATCCCAGGATGGCCCGTTGAAAGCAGGCCCAGCTCGAACGGACCGGCCTCAAGTGATTTAATGTATTTATTTTTTTTTAATTTAATTTTAAAAATTTTAATACATTCTAATCAATTAAATTTTTTAATTTAATTTCTGTTTTTCTGTAACGTTTCTTTCAAAATCACAGCCACAGCCCTGTGAGGTGGGCCAAACCACGCAAGAACCTCAGACCCTATTGACATCCCAAGCTGGAAAGCCCCTTCCCCCAAATCAGGGCACATATTATGGGATGCATTCTCGCGCTTCCGAGTAAAACGAAAACCCGAGCATTTTTCGGGAGGGACCCCGTTGGACGCGACTCACCGTTTTCGCATCTGGGACCGGACTTGCCAGGCGGACAAAAGCAGGAACCGGACACAGGGTGGCAAGGGACGTTTTCGCCACACGGACACGGAAGGACACAGTCGGGCCCGTAGCGTCCCCTTGGACAAGCTGGGGGGGGGGAGGAGGGCATAATGGCTCTTAATTGGCCTTGTCAAACGCCACGGAGGATTTTCGATCTCCTGAGATCCCCATCATAGGGAGGGTTGCCTGCTTCTGCGGATAGGAGCAGGTCCAAAGCAGACAGACTGGACTTTTTAGGGCAATGCATTGTAGAAATGCAACAAAATAACAAAATAAAATAAATAAAGTAATAAAATTAAAATTAAATAAAATCTAAAATAAAATAATAAAATAAATAAAATAAAATAAAAAATATAAAATAAAATAAAATCTAAAATAAAATAAAATATAAAATAAGGTAAAATAAAATAAAATAAAAATAAAATATAAAATAAAATCTAATAAAATAAAATAATAAAATAAAATCTAAAATAAAATAAAATATAAAACAAGATAAAATAAATAAAATAAAAATAAAATCTAAAATAAAATCTAAAATAAAATAAAATATAAAACAAGGTAAAATAAATAAAATAAAAATAAAATAAAATATAAAATAAAATCTAATAAAATAAAATAAAATAAAAAATCTAAAATAAAATAAAATATAAAACAAGATAAAATAAATAAAATAAAAATAAAATAAAATCTAAAATAAAATCTAATAAAATAAAATAATAAAATAAAATATAAAATAAAATAAAATATAAAACAAGATAAAATAAAATAAAAATAAAATAAAATATAAAATAAAATATAATAAAATAAAATAATAAAATATAAAATAAAAAATATAAAATAAAATATAAAATAAGATAAGATAAAATAAATAAATAAAATAAAATAAAATATAAAGTAAAATAAAATATAAAGTAAAATAAAATATAAAGTAAAATAAAATATAAAGTAAAATATAAAATAAAGTAAAATAAACAATAACAATAACAATAAACAAATAAAACATGGGTTGTCCTTGACTTATAACCGTTTAGTAATCAAGGTTAAAATGGCACTGAAAAAGTGACTTATGACCCATTTTTCACACTTAACGGTCGCAGCATCCCCTTTTTTAAAAAAGCCACAAAATACGAAAACGGAAGAAATTAAATCGCGCAATACGGGGGGGGGGCTCAGCTTACGACCGAAATTGAGGCGGGGGTTATGATCGTATTATATCCTGGCTGTCATTAAGCGAACCGCGGCCACCCTGGAAGTAGACAGCCAGCTTACCTATGTTGCAGTCGGCTCCGATATAGCCAGCCGGACACCGGCAGGCCCCTGTGGTGGGCGCACACTGAGCGCCGTTCTTACACTGACACACCCTCTCGCAATTCGGCCCGTAGCGTCCCGATGGGCACTCTGAAAGGACAGCAAGCCGAGTTACGAAAACGAGCCGTTAGCCGGCTTCCCTTCCGTTGCGCCCCAATTTTTCCCCCCCATTTGTCACGCTCGCTCGTGTGAACTCACTCTGCTTGCAGCCGCTGCCGTGGTACCCCGGGGCACAGAGGCACCTCCCAGTCACCGGGTGGCAGTCGTGATTCGCACCCGCGCACCGGCAAACGTGGGTGCACTCGGGTCCAAAGGTGCCAGGGGTGCAGGCTGTGGGAGGGAAGAGGGTCCGGTTAGAATAGAACAGCATAGGAATAGAAATAAATAAGAATAGAATAGAAATAGAATAGAAATAATAATAATGCATAGAATAGAATAGAATAGAATAGAATAGAATAGAATAGAATAGAATTTTCTATTCTATTCTACATTTCTATTCTATTCTACAATCCTATTCTATTCTATTTTCTATTCTATTTTCTATTCTATTCTATTTTCTATTCTATTTTCTATTCTATTCTATTCTATTCTATTCTATTCTACAATCTATTCCATTCCATTCCATTCCAATCCAAATCATTATCAATACGATGAATGTAGAATCTCCTGCTTGAGTGGCGGGTTGGACTAGATGACCTTACAAGGTCCCTTCCAACTCTGCGATTCTAAATTCTAAATATTTTCCTGGCTGTTTTTTCCCCCCACTCAGCTGCCAGGCAGGAAGTCAGCTGCCAATCTGAACTTAGTTTTTAGCTCATTTTTATGATAATTTTTTATTATTAATTGAATCCTCTTGGATCAACTCCCAGACTTGATTTCTCTTCCAAGCCATCAGGGCTTGCCAGAATCAAAAAATGGGCTAATTTGTCATTTTTCAAATGCAGAATCGGAGTTTTTCAGCCTCCGGACTTACGCTTCTCGCATCCGTGGCCCGTGAATCCCGGCGGGCAGCGGCAGCGGCCGGTGATGTGGTTGCAAGGAGAGCCCGAGGGACAGTCACACTTCGTGGTGCAGCCCTTCCCAAACGAACCGGGCAGGCAGGCTGCGGGGGTGGGGGTGGGGAGAGAGTCAAGAAAACAAGGAAAAATTTGGATTTTGGCAGCCAGGAGATTGCAAATAGGAAGTAACAGCCAAGCTAGGCGATATTTCTCATTGGTTCTTGGTGGGGGGGGGTTAATTTGAGGGGTGTTCACCGCTCCCCATGACTGCTGGGAGCTGTAGTCCCATCCGGTCCCACCCATGTTCGTTCATTCATGGTCGAGGGCAGGGGTCTCCGACTTTGGCCAACTTTACGACTTGTGGACTTCAACTCCCAGAATTCCTCAGCCAGCGTGGGAGCTGAAGTCCAGAAGTCTTAGAATGGTCAAGGTTGGAGACCCCTGGTCTAGGCCTAGGGTCTCCTGCCTTGAGCAGGGGGGCTGGACTAGAAGACCTCCAAGGTCCCCTCCAACTCTGTTATTCTGTATTTGTTTTCATTCATTCATTCATTCATTCATTCATTAAGGAAGGAAGGAAGGAAGGAAGGAAGGAAGGAAGGAAGGAAGGAAGGAAGGAAGGATTCATTCATTCATTCATTCATTCATTCATCCATCCAAGAAGGAACCATTCCCACACATGGATGCTTTCACTCCTTTGCAGAGGGGTGGGCTAGATGACCCTTAGGGGGGTCCCTTCCCATTCCAGTTCTCTATAATCCTGCGATTGGCCAACCCAGAATTCGAGATTCAAAGTGAAAGGACCCAGAAGCTTTTTTTTCTTTTTTTAAGTGAAAATCGCCCCTCCAATAGAAACACAAAACACCGCACCGGGGCGCAGAGCATGTGCAGAGTTCCTCCCCCCCACACTCCCTCCCTCCCTCCCTCCACCCCCATCCCCAAAAGGGTTATTCAGACAGGAACAATCCTCTTGGCAGCTGTCACCTTTCTCGCAACGGGATCCGCGCCATCCGGGTGGGCATTCACAAGCCCCCGTGACAGGATCGCACAAGACCCCATGTTCACACTCGCACGTATCCCGGCAGCCTTTCCCGTACGTCCCTTCGGGGCAGGCTGGGAGAAAGAAGAGGAACTGCTCAAGAATTCTACTCATTGTATGTACTACTGGTACATATTAGGGCTTTTATTCAAGATGCCCTGCAGATGGGGGGGGGCTGGACTGGATGACCTCTAGGGACCCTTAGTAATTCCACTATGACCAACCGGTTTGCAATATATTCCAAGGAGTTGCACACACACGCCCATCTAGGTCCAGGGCCGTTGTAACTTTAGATGGACGCTAAACGAATGTTTGTAAGTTGAGGATTACCTGTAGTGACCTATCTCCCGCCGGCCACCAAGGAAAAAAAGCCAATGCCCTTACGGATTACCTTCCTGGCACTTTTCACCGGTCCAGCCATCACGGCAAAGGCAACGCCCACTCTTCCCGTCACACCGGCCTCCATTTACACAGTCGCAACTCCCTCGGCAGCCCAGCCCATGTTTTCCTTCGACACACTCTAAAGAAAGGAGACACCTCCGATACGGGCGGTCCTCGTCTTACGACCGTGCCAAATTTCCGTCACTAAGCGAGACCGTCGTTAACTGAGTTGGGGGGGGGCGAAATTAAAAACCCAGATGCCTTTTCCTTACCCAGCTCACAAGCCAGCCCCATCCAGCCTTCCGGACAGACGCAGCGGCCAGAAACCGGATCGCAGATTCCGCCGTTTTGGCAGAGGCATTCCTGCTGGCAGCCGGACCCGTAAAATCCCGGCGGACAGCCTGCGAAGGCAGAAAAAGGAGAAAATGGGAGAAACAGACTGTCCCAAAGGTGCTTTTTCGAGAGGCCGCTGGACTTCGTTGTTTTTCCTTTGAAGACCCCCCTCCCTCCCAGCACTGATGATGTTACCTAGCTGGGTCATGCAACGTCTGCAAGGACCCCTCACAAAATACCTTGCTGGCACGTGGCACCAACCCACCCTGGTGCGCAGAGGCATCGCCCCGTGACGGGGTGGCAGGAGGCTCCGTGGGCGCAGCGGCACTCCTGGCTGCAGTTCTCGCCGTAGCGGAGAGCCGGGCAACCTTCAGACAGACACAGAGAGAGAGAGAGAGAGGGACCCCAGTGAATGCGCCTTCGGATCCAGGCAACTAAGGGGGAGATCCCATTTTTATGCCCGGAGACGCACTCTGTTGGCAGTGTGGTCCGATCCAGCCCGCGGCGCAGCGGCAATGGCCCGTCACAGCATCACAACGGGCTCCGTTGAGGCAGCGGCATCCATGCCGGCAGTCCAGCCCGTAAAAGCCATCGGGACAAGCTGAGAAGAGAGAATCGGGAATTCTTAGTGCCAGGAGAAGTGGCATCACCGGGGGGAAAAAGTTGTGCACTGGATTCAGATAGCGGGAGGGGGTGAAGAGTGAAACCGCTGCCAGTCTTGCGAGGTAGTCCCATGCCCCTTTTCCTTCTCTGGGCTCAGCTGCCTCTTATCTGACGGTGGCCTAGTCTGTGGCTCTGCCTTCTGTCTCCCGAGGCCATTCGCAAAGTCCATCACCATTTTTCTCCCTCCCAAAGACCGCAGGATGGCTCAATGGGGGCGCATTCAGCCAGGCGCTGAGCCCACTTCGGTGCCTCCCAGCAGGGCGCAGACTTACCCCGCAGACTTACCCCGCTCGCAAAATGTTCCTCTCCAGCCCGGGGCGCAAGTGCAGGTGCCGCTGACGTGGTCGCAGGCTCCTCGGTGGTGGCACTGGCATCTCCCCTGGCAATGGGGACCGAACCAGCCTTCGGGGCACTCTTGGGAGGAAAAAGAGGGGGAAAAAATGGGGAAGGAAACAAAAGTGAAAGCGCAAGGGAGAGCAGGAGAAACAGGTGGGATGGGGAGGGAAAGATGGGAGGGAAGGAGAAAGTGGAAGGAAAAGCAGGAAGGAAGGTGAGAGGTAGAAAATAAGGGAGTGAAAGTGAAAGTAAGGATGGGAACAAAGGTGAGAGAAAGGAAGGGAAGGAAGAGGGAAAGTAAGAGCAGGAACCAAGGTGAGAGAGGAAAAAGAAAGGAATGTGAAAGAAAGCAGGAAAAAGGGAGAGAGAAAAGGGAGGGAAGGGTGAAAGGGAAAGTAAGCAGGAACAAAGGTGAGAGGTAAAGAGAAAAGGAAGGAGGGAAGGAAGGAAGGAAGGAAAGAAAAGTGAAAGAAAAAGAGGGAGAAAGCATGAAAGCGTGAAAAAGGACGGGAGGCAGGGAGAAAAGGAAGAAAGGACGGGAAAGAGAAAATGGAGGAAGGAAGGAAGTGAATGTGGAAAAAGCGAGCAGGAAAGAAGGGTGAAATTAAAACAGAGAAAGGAAGGAAGGATTATTTTTTAGAAAAAAGATCCAAGCGCCAAATTCTGCTGGTAGAAGGACCTTCGGGCTGGGAAGAGGAAGCCTCAACTTTTCAAAACCCGCCGTTATCAAACCACAGCCGTGCGCGCTGTCGAAACTCACACACACACACCCAGCTGAAGGGCGCCCTCCTTGCACAGACCCAAAGACAGCCAAGGGACCTCGGGGTGCGAGTCCCCGCGAAGAAGGGGACTCACTCTGATCGCAACGCAGGCCGACGTAGCCGGCTTCGCAAAGGCACTGCCCGGTCACCGGGTTGCAGCTTCCCTCCGCCCCGGAGCAGTTGCAGGGGTGGGTGCAGTCCGGACCCCAGTGTCCTGGCTCGCAGGCTGGAAAAGACCCAAGGCAGGAAGAATTTAAAAAAAAAACGAAGGGAGGGAGGGAAAAGTGAAAGCGAAAGTAAGAGCGGGAACAAAAGGTGAGAGAGAGGAAAGAAGGGAGGGGAGGAAACGTGAAAGTGAAAGTAAGAGCAGGAACAAAAGGTGGGAGATAGGAAAGAAGGGAAGGGAGGAAAAGTGAAAGTAAGAGCAGGAGCAAAGGTGAGAGAGAAAAGGAGGGAAAGTGAAAGTGAAAGTAAGAGCAGGAACAAAAGGTGGGAGATAGGAAAGAAGGGAGGGGAGGAAAAGTGAAAGTAAGAGCAGGAGCAAAGGTGAAGAAAAAGGAGGGAAAGTGAAAGTGAAAGTAAGAACAGGAGCAAAGGGGAGAGATAGGAACCAAGGAAGGGGAGGAAAAGTGAAAGTAAGAGCAGGAGCAAAGGTGAAGGAAAAGGAGGGAAAGTGAAAGTGAAAGTAAGAACAGGAGCAAAGGGGAGAGATAGGAAAGAAGGGAGGGGAGGGAAAGTGAAAGTAAGAGCAGGAACACAGGTGAGAGATAGGAAAGGAAGGAAAGCAAAAGTGAAAGACACTTAAATTAGGTCTTCTTACAGAGACAGATTTGGGTAGAGATATAATATAATCCCCATAATAGGAAACTCTATAATAAGACATAATCTAAGGTTTCTTGAATATCTGTATCTCTATCTAGCTGTTTATATTCGTATTTATTGGATTATTGCAATTACACAAAGAGGGCTTAGATGGTTGTGTTGTTGGAAACAATTGTAGGACACTGTAGAAATACCATTTTAAGCGTCTTTATTGCATTTCAGGTTGCTTAAAGTTATGTTTCTACAATGTCTACAACGGGGATTTTTCTTGTGACCTCCGTGGCCTGGAAAGCCTTTGGGAAAGAGAAAAAAGAGGGTCTCAAATAATCCTCAAGGTTGGCAGGATCATCGCCAACTTTTTGTTGTTTTGTTTTCACCTCTTTGGCAGCGATAGCCGGTCCATCCAGGGGCACAGCTACACTTCCCTGTTTGGGGATCGCAATCGCCTTCGTTGTCACAGTTACACTGGAGTTGGCATCCTTGCCCAAACCAGCCCGGTGGACAGACTGAAAGGGGAAACGGGAGAAAAAAGAAAGTGGAATTATTTGTTGAAAAGATCAGGTCATTCATATGTTTCTACATCCTCCCTCCCTCCCTTTCACACCCTTCCCTTCCCTTTCCTTCCTTCCTTCCTTCCTTCCCTTCCTTCCTTCCTTCCCTTCCCTTCCCTTCCCTTCCCTTCCTTCCTTTCCCTTTCCCTCCTTCTCCCCTCTCCATAAACAGTTGAGTGTAACATGTAGTTTGGCCATTTATTCTTATCCTTCCTTCCTTCCTTCCTTCCTTCCTTCCTTCCTTCCTTCCTTCCTTCCCTTCCCTTCCCTTCCCTTCCCTTTCCTTCTTTCCTTTCCCTTTCCCTCCTTCTCCCCTCTCCTTCCCTCCCCTCTCCATAAACAATTGGGTGTAACATGTAGTTTGGCCATTTATTCTTGGAGGTGCTCCCAAATTTCCTGCCACTGGTAGGTAATTCACCAAACTAGGGGTAACAGACAGGGACCCCATAAAAAAAGCAAAAGCCCATCCCCAAATTTGGAGACCTTACGGAGACAAAGAATGGAAGCCACCGTGAAGAAGGGGCTGCGTTCTCCTAAGAACCCAAGGCCTCCAGGAGGTGGTCAGAGGAAAGCCACCGGAGACGGCTCTAAAAGCAACAGAAGCAGATTACCCTCTTCACAACGGTTCCCTGTGTATCCAGAGGGACACAAGCAGGCACCAGTGATGGGGTCACAACGGCCCTTATTCTGGCATTCTGGACAAAGTTGTTGGCAGCCATCTCCCCAGTGGCCTTCAGGACATCCTGTAGAAGGAGGAGAAACACAACGTGGACTGAAACCTAGACTAGAGTAGGGTAGAGTAGGGTAGAGTAGGGTAGGGTAGGGTAGGGTAGGGTAGACGAGACTAGACTAGACTAGACTAGACTAGACTAGAATAGAAGAGAATAGAATAGAATAATAATTAGAATAGACGTAGAGTAGAGTAGAGTAGAGTAGAGTAGAGTAGAGTTAATTTACCTTGTTCACAAGACTTCCCAGTTTTCCCAGTTACGCAACGGCATTCCCCAGTGGACCGACTGCAAGGAGAACCATTACAAGAGCAGGAGTGAAGACAATTCACTCCAAATTTCCCTTCAGGGCACTCTAAAGAGGAGGGGGGGAAAAAGATTTATTTTTAAAAAATCTCTTTTTGTGATGTGCTGGATCAAATTCTTGCTGGGCTCCAACGTTGCCCTCCTGATCAGTGCCCAAAAAAATCCAATTTATCCGTTCACTAAGCCGTTCTTTGTCTGCTTTAATTAGCTAACGAGCAGCATCCCATTGCGAACCACAAATTTTGGCAAATACACAACTCCCCCCCCCTCTTCCGGGTTCTGAGCTGGCAGAATAAATCCTACTTTTCCCCCCAATATTCTGGCTCTTCCCCAGAAGATTCACCAAGGCCAGACTTACCTTGCTGGCACTTCTCTCCATAGTAGCCCTCTGGACACTGCTGGGGACATTCTCCGCCCACGGGGTCACAGGCCACGCCAGAGGGACACCCACACTTGTGCCTGCAGCCTGGCCCGAAACGGCCTGGGTCACACACTGCGGAACAGAAACTCCGTGTCACACCTCGGGGTTAAGGGGGAACCACTCAGGAGAACATCTGGGTGGGCAAGCTGTCTGTTGTGTGTCCAACTCAAGCACAGAGAACCACTGATGGAAGGAAGGAAGGAGAAAGCAGGATAGAGAGAGAGGGAGGTGAAAAATGAAAGAGGAAGGAAGGAAGGAAGGAGTGGAAAAGCAGCATAGAGGGGGAGGAAAAATGAAAGGAAGGAAAGAAAAAGGAGAGAGGGTGGGAGGAAAAGTGAAAAGAATGAAGGAAAGGAAGGAAGGAAGGAAGGAAGGAAGGAAGGAAGGAAGGAAAAAGCAGGAGAGAGGGTGGGAGGAAAAGTAAAGAAGGAAGGCAGGAAGGAAGGAAGGAAGGAGGGAAAGAAGGAAGGAAGGAAGGAAGGAAGGAAGGAAGGAAGGAAGGGAAAAGGATAGAGAGGGGAAGGAAAAATGGAAAGGAAAGAAGGAAGGAAGGAAGGAGAAAGCAGGAGAGAGGGTGGGAGGAAAAGTGAAAAAGGGAAGGAAGGAAGGAAGGAAGGAAGGAAGGAAGGAAGGAAGGAAGGAAAGAAAGAAAGAAAGAAAGAAAGAAAGAAAGAAAGAAAGAAAGAGAAGGAAGGAAGGAAGGAAGGAAGGAAGGAAGGAAGGAAGGAAGGAAGGAAGGAAGGAGAGAGATGGGAGTTGGTCCCGAAACATTGGAAGACACCAGGTTTTCCCCTTCTACATCCAAATATAAATCAGAAGGTCTTGGGTTCAAATCTCCCTACACCCTTACCCCACCAGACCATGGAAGGCAATCGCCCAACAGGTTCTGAACCGGGCCCAACACACCACACAACGAAAGCAAACCCAGGATACATCGAACCGAGCTTGGCCCGTTGTGTGAACGCAGCCCCCAGCTCTTCATCCATCCGGCTCCGATCCAGCCGGGAACCGGGTCAGCCGATTGGAGCCCTCTCGCCCATCCCCTCCCGACCCCAACTTACTCGCTTGGCACCTGTCCCCGCGATACCCAGGCTTGCACACACAAGCGCCGTCTCGCTTGTCGCAGTGCTGTGTGTTGGCTTGCACGCAGCGGCACTCCCCCGAACAGCCGGTCCCGTATGCCCACTTTGGGCAAGCTGAAAAGAGGGGAAGGACGGGGGATCAAGGGGGTCTCCTGGGGGGGTGTCTCTCTCTCTCTCTCTCTCTCTCTCTCTCTCTCTCTCTCTCTCTCTCTCTCTCTCTCTCTGGGGAGCAGCTGCCACCCCTGGGGCACTGACCTAGGTGGCAAAAGCGGCCGTAGCGTCCCGGATCGCAGAGACAGGTGCCGAAAACCCGGTGGCATCGTCCCCGGTTGGCGCAGTGGCATTTTTTCCCGCAGTTTTTCCCAAAAAATCCCCTCGGACAGACTGAAAGAGACAAAGCCAGCCAAGGGAGGGAAGTTGTGAAGGAGAGACAAACAGACGCACAATTCAACACCTCTCGCTTAGCGACAGGAACTTTGGGCTCTGTTGTGGTTATAAGTCGGGGACTACCTGTGCCCATTTTAGCCCTATTGCCCCAAGGGTCAGCAAGGCTCCTTGATGGCCGTTAACTGGAGGGCTGCCCGGAATTCAGTGGGGCATTCCCAGGATCTATTCGGAGGAATCTTAAGGTTGGAGAGGGGGGGGGGAGGTTATCCAGAATCCAGGTTTTGGGGGGGTCAGCCGGGAAAGACGTCCTGAGCACATCTGGATGGGGGGGGGGAATGTTGCCGTCTTACCATCTTCGCAGAGGTCCCCACTGGCTTCGGGGGGGCAGCGGCAGGCGCCCGTCACCGGATGGCAGCTGCCTCCATTTTGACAGGGGCAGGTGGAGCTGCAGTTCTTCCCAAAGGTCCCGTTGGGGCAGGCTGTGAAAAGGGAGACTGGTGGTGACTCCCATAATCCCCTGCCAAGCACCGAGACCCAATCTCAGCTTCTCATTTGGGCCGACGGACGGACTTCAACTCCCAGAATTCCCCAGCCGGCCTGCTTCTTTCCCACCCCGCACTGCTGCTTCCGGGGCCCTTGTCTGTCGCCCTGGGGACTCACTTTCGTTGCACAGCAGACCCCTCCATCCATCGGCACAGATGCAGCCGGTCCGGTGCTGGTTGCACCGGCCGCCGTTCTGGCATCTTTCGCACGAGAGGCTGCAGTCGGGGCCGAAGGTGTCGTCCAGGCAGACTGCGAGGAGCAGGGAGAGAGGAAAAGAAAAAGAGGAAACATTACAGGGGATGTTGCAAGCCGGAAAGTGCTTTTTTTTCAAGGAAGGAAGGAAGGAAGGAAGGAAGGAGAGGGAGGGAGAGAGGAAGAAAGGAAGGGAGGGAAGGGGAGAAGGGAAGGAAGGAAGGAAGGAAGGAGAGAGGGAAGGAAAGAAGGAAGGAGAGGGAGGGAGGGAGGGAGGAAGGAAGGAAGGAAGGAAGGAAGGAAGGAAGGAGAGGGNAGGAAGGAAGGAAGGAAGGAAGGAAGGAAGGAAGGAAGGAAGGAAGGAAGGAAAAAGACAGCCAGGCTTTTTGCAGTTCATCTCGGCACCTACTGAATGTCTCCGAGACGGTGTGTTCCCCTCTGGCCTCGGCCCCCTCTCCCTCTTCATCCTCGTAGTCTTCCTCAAAAAGCCGGCTGAGCTCCTCCTGGAAAAGAGCCACGTGGGGGAGGGGACGGATCACCGGTCGCCGTCCATCCACGGCCTCCGTGGGCTCCTCCAGGGCTGCGGAGGTGGGAACAGAGAGGACTGGAAACATGAGCAGAGCAAATGCACCAAACCAGCCCTCAAAACAGCCCTCTAAAAAGTCCCTCGGTCAGCATCAGATGGCGAAATTTATTTCGCTCTTCCGGGGGGGGACTCAGAGCCGAGTTCAAGTCCTCCCGTCCCACAGAGGCCACACTCACAGAGGCAGCTTCTACGATCTTCGCCGAGCTTGAACCCGATCCGGCAGCTGCAGAGAAAGGAGCCCGCCAGATTCCGACAAAAGTGTTCGCAGCCGCCGTTATTGGCCGAACACTCGTCCAGGTCTGGAGGGGAAAAATAAAATAAAATAAAACCGGAGTCAACTTGCAAGCAGATTCCTGTCCGGGATAAGGTGGGTGTGGGGGGTCAGACTAGATGACCTCCGAGATCCCTTCCGCTCAACCTACCGTCGCAACTGCAGCCTGCGGGGTTGAGCTGATAGCCTGCATAACAAACACACTCGTATCCGCCGGGATAATTGTAACACCCTTGTTGGCAGCAGTGTGAGCCCGCGCTGCATTCATCGGTATCTGGAAAGAGAGGGACCTTCAGGTTGTGTTGGCGTGACACTTAACGCACATCACAAGCGACGTTGTGTGGCTGAATTTACCCCCCTCCTTTGGATTCCCCCCCCCTCCCAAGTCGGCTGAAAAAGGACACTCCGAATAACGTCGCCCGGAAAAAAAACAAAACCCACAACTATTACTAACAAAAAAAATAGTTTGCAAACGAACGCCAAGGCAGAATTTGGGAAGTAGCCCAAGTGTGGCAAAATCGCCCTTGCACAAAGTTGTGCAAAAGTGAAAGCGATTTCTTTCGCTCCACCCAGACGTTCCTCTTCTATCCTAAAACCCGGCTTTTTTCTCGGCGACAAAATGGAGCGACGATTGTTCACCGACGCAAGTCTTTTGGTCTTCATCCAGGTTGTATCCGAAGTTGCAGCCGCAGGCCGGGCCGGCGCTGGTGTGATGGCACAAGTGGGAACAGCCCCCGTTGTGGGTTTCGCAGCTGTTCACGATTTCCATCTCTATCCCTGGGAGGAAATTAAGAGGGTGGAAAATAAATCTAAACAAAACTTGTGATCGCAAAGTCCCTTGCAGACCCCTCCCGAACCCAGTCCAAATTTTGGCAAATTTCCCCGTCCTGTCCAGGTTTGGAAAGTGGCTAATTCATCTAAGTGACCTTCCTCTAAAATGGGGAGATTCGATTTATATTGGCCTGATGAGCAAGGGGCTGGACTAGAAGACCTCCAAGGTCCCTTCCAACTCTAGGCTGATTGATTGAAATGTTCCAGGGTCTCCTGATTGAGCAGGGGGTTGGACTAGAAGACCTCCAAGGTCCCTTCCAACTTTATTATTATTACTATTATTGTTATTATTATTATTATTATTAGTTATTATTATTATTATTATTATTATTATTATTATTATTATTATTAGTTATTATTATTATTATTATTATCCCTTCTCACGGGAGAGTTTCTCTTTTAATTTAATTTTTGCAATCTAATTGAAGCGTTCGCTCGCATTGTTCCCGATTATTGATCTTTTTGCAATCTCTGTGGATGAATTCTTTATATATATATATTCTTTATATATATATATGTAAAACTCACGGTAACACTGCTTGCCTTCCACTCCGAGTTCGTAGCCAAGGCTGCACAAACATTTGTAGGAGCCGTGAGTGTTCAGACATTGGTGCGCACACATCGCCATCCCCGTCACGCATTCGTCTATATCTGGGTTAAAAGGAGCGCCACGAGAAAATGATCTGCCGTTTGAGGATGCCTGAATGTTTATCAATATTGTAATGAAGACGCGCGTAAAAAGGGAGCTGTTGGATTATATTTAATCTATTGGTGTTCAGATCGCGGTCAAACGATAATAATCTTAACTTAACTGATCAAGGAGAGAAGCAACCTGGAATTAAGGAATTAAGTGAGGACAATCAACCAGTGGAACGGCTTGCCACCAGAAATCGTGGGCCCTCCATCACTGGAGATTTTTAATAAGAGATTGGACAGTCACTTGTCTGAGATGGTGTAGGTCCTCCTGCTTGAGCAGGGGGATGGACTAGAAGACCTCCAGGGTCCCTTCCAGCTCTATTCTATTAATACAAAATAATCTACTAAAGACCCAAACATTTATCGTGTAAAAAGCACAGAGACAATCTTGTTAAGTTCTAGATGAAGAAACCAACGGCTGTCACAGCACGTTTATTAACGCTGACATTTTAAATTATAATCAAAATTGATCGGAATGGTTCCTTTCGACAAATCTTCAGAGGTGCTTCCTTACCTTGGCAGGTTTTGCGATCCGGCCCCAGTCGGTAGCCAGGGTGGCATTCGCAGCGCGCCACCCCATTGTGGTTGTGGCATTTGTGCATGCAGGCTCCGTTCTGGGTGGCGCATGGATTCCTCACTGGGAGACAGAAGGAGTCGCGTGTTAATTGTGGGAAACTGACAGGCACTACGCCTGAATGAATGAAACCAGGGGGGAAAATAATAATAATGATAATGATAATTATGATAATATTAATAACAATGACAATTGTGGTAATAATAATAACAACGAGCTGGAAGGGACCTTGGAGGTCTTCTAGTCCAGCCCCCTGCTCAGGCAGGAAACCCTATAGTCACCCTTTCAGACAAACGGTCGTCCAGTCAGAACAAAGCTAGAGACTATGTCAGAAGGGCACCAAGAACGAGCGAGAAAGGAGCGTCAGCTTGTTTGCTTTAAATATTTAATTCATCAGTCTAGTCCTCAGTGCAATACTCTAGTCCTCTGTGTATCCAGGGGAGGAACGACTAATAATCTAAAAGAAAGATTGCTTCACAAAAGGAGCAGCCATGTAAATTTACAGGCATATCCTTTGATTAATTTTATTATTATTTTAGGTTTCTGGGGCCCTCCCGGAGTTCAGGGGACTCACCCACGCAGTGTCTTCCGTCCTCTTTCAGCTGGTAATTGGGCCGGCATTGGCACCGGTGCTGCAAAAAGCTGAGCTGCACGCAATCGTGTTCACACCCTCCGTTGTTGATGGCACAGGGGTTGCCAGCTAGTGGGTGGGGGGGAAGAAAGAAAAGAAAGGGGTCACACGGGTGGAAGTCCAACAGGTGCAACCACAGACACGCCAACCAGGTTGGAGTCCAACTGGTGGAGCCACACACATGATCTGGGGGCTTCTCTTTGTCCTAAAGGGGAGATGTGAGTTTCAGGAGAAATAAAATCCATTTCTTAAAACCATCGAACGAGCAATTCAATCCATTGCTAATGTTAAAACAATTTTAACCGTAGAAAAATGGTATTTAAACTCTATAGCAGTTTTTTTTTCAAAACTGGGTGGGCTTCAACACCCAGAATTCCCCAGCCAACTCTAACCCAGCCAGGAATTCTGGGAATTGGTCCACCTACCTTAAAGTTATCTTCCTTCCTTCCTTTCTTCCTTCCTTCCTTCCTTCGTTCCTTTCTTCCCTTCCCTTCATTTCTTTTTTCCTTCCTTCCTTCCTCTCTCCCTCTCTCTCTCTCTCTTTCTTTTCCTTTCATTCTTTTTCTTTCGTTTATTCATCTTTCTTTCTTTCTTTCTTTCTTTCTTTCTTTCTTTCTTTCTTTCTTTCTTTCTTTCTTTCTTTCTTTCTTTCTTTCTTTCTTTCTTTCGATGTGGCCTAAAGCCAAATTTGATCCATGCATAATAGAAGCATTTCTAGCCCGAAGCTTTTCTACTGCCCTTCTCTGAGCCACAACCAGAGACATTTTTACACAACCCCTTTTGTGTTTTTGTGTGACACAAGCTTCCAAAATCCCCCTCGTTACAGACAAAAAACAAAAAACAAAACCCCACTGCTAAACTCCCAGCTAAGAATGAACATCAAAGCCTCTGCTCAGCTCACTATAAACCGCAGAATAATATTATAATAAATTCAATCCAGGCTAGCAAAATTCCCTTTTGGGTTTTTGACCTCCTGCAAAAATAAAATACAACTTCTGCAAATAGAGAAACATACGTTTTATACGTGGTACAAATCCATGTATTAAATTGCAGCTAGGAAAGGGTTTTTTTTTCCTGAATACCATGTGGGATTTTTTTTTTTTAAAGATATTGAATTATTCAAAACACGGAAGCATTCCCACAATTTGATTAGTTATCCTTCCATTGAAGGGTCCAAAAGAGAGAGAGAGAGAGAGAGAGAGAGAGACAGAGAGAGAGAGAGACAGAGAGGGAGAGAGAGAGAAAAAACAGAAGAGAGAGAGAAGGAGAAAGAGAGAGAGAGAGAAAGAGAAAGAGAAAGAAAGAGAAAGAGAAAGAAAGAAAAAAAGAGAGAGAGAAAGAGAGAGAGAGAGAGAAAGAGAGAGAAAGAAAGAAAGAAAGAGAGATTACATCAATGAAAATCGTGCGGGCATCGAAGCAATTAGAAAGAATTTAAGTTGTCATCGGTGGCAGTGAAGATCAGTAGGTTTGCAAAGATATTTTGGTGCTTTTCGTCTTAAATTTAGACTCTGCGTTTCCTGCTCTTTTTTTTTTTTCTCGCCGCCTCCTGAAATTTTGCAGTTTTCCGAGGGGATCATTTTTCCCACCCACCCAAACTTAGGCTCACCCCGTCTGAACCTCGACGGTTTTTCCAAACTGCCTCGGCCAAAATGTACACATTTTGTTTGCATTGCCCCTGGCCCTGAGGAAATTCCAGCCTGGGACAGATAATGAGGACCAGACGCTTGGCAAAAGATAAAACTCAAACAGACGCCCGAGAATCGAAGCTGAAAAACTCTGAAGAGAACGAGAAGGGAGGGGGGAAAATAAAATCACGATTTATGCACCGTTCGGGGGGGGCCCAAAAGTCGAGGATGAAAAGGGGGATCCCCAAAACGGGAGGAAAAAAGAGATGCAAAGTTTCCACTCTGAAGCCGATGTTTTAAAAGGGCTAGTTTGGTTTTTTCTTTTTAGATTCTGCCTTGCTGATCGACGTTTAATGTCTTGATTTCTGACTGTAGTTTTTAGCCAAAATTCCTGTAAAAGTTGGAGGGGGGAGAAGAAATCAATCCATATTTCTTCCTGTTGTGGTGTTGCAGTGAACATGTTGCTAGATTAGAAGTCTGAATAATGAGGCTTAAATCTCCTCTCTGCCCAGAAACCTTAATTTTGTATTTTTTTTCTTTTCTCCTTCCTTCCTTCCTTCCTTTCCTCCCTCCCTCCCTCCCTCCCTCTCTTCTTTGCTTAAATGCCTTAAAAAAGAGACAGGCCCCATCCGTCCATGGATGGATTTTCCCATGGATTTTCCCACAATGCATTGCAGGGGATGCTCCAAAGCCCACCAGACTTACGGAGACACGTCCGGCCGTCCGCGTGGAGACGAAAGCTCGTCTTGCACTCGCAGTGATAGCTCCCCGGGGTGTTGACACATCTGTGCTGGCAGCCCCCGTTGTGAGTTTGGCACTCGTCAACATCTGGAAGGGAAACAAGATGGAAGCAACAACAAGCTTCGACGGCCAAGTCTCTCCCCCCCCCCAGACAATTGTCTCTGGGTGTCAACACAGGTGGCTGGTCAAAGCAAAACTCACAAAACAACGGGGGGGGTGTTAGAAGGGGAATTTCCCCTTCTTTCCTTCCTTCCTCCTTTTCTTCCTTCCCTTCTTCCTTCCTTCTACTTTCCCCTTCTCTCATTCTTTCTTTTTTTCTTTGTTTCTTTTTTTCTTCCTTTCTTTCCTTAACCTTTCTCCTTCCTTTCTTCCTCCCTCCCTCCCCCCTTCCCATCTTCCTTCGCTTCTTCCTTCTCCTACTTTTCCTTCCTTCCTTCCTTCCTTCCTTCCTTCCTTCCTTCCTTCCTTCCTTCCTTTCCTTCCTTCCTTCCTTCCTTCCTTCCTCCCTCCAAGGTCCCTTCCAGCTCTTATTCTGATTGATTGATTGATTGATTGATTGATTGACTGATTGATTGATTGAAATGGTAGGGTCTCCTGCTTGAGCAGGGGGTTGGACTAGAAGACCTCCAAGGTCCCTTCCAGTTCTTATTCTGATTCATTGATTTCTCGGTTGAAAAAAAATTGCTACCAGATTCTTGATTTTTTTTTTTGCTACTGCAAAGTAATAAATCTCTCCACCGATAATGTCCATCCAGATGTAGGAACACAACAATTTCAAGCAAGAAAGCCAAAAGTTATTTGTATTTTTTTTCCTTGGCCTTCTATTAAATAAAATGAACTTGGAAACAGTCTGGACTAATTTTGATCACTGTCTATAAAATAAATTTCCCAAGTTTTTTTTTTTTTTTTTTACTCCTTTGGGTAAGTTCCAAAGTTCTAAAATGTTGTCAACTCTCTTACGTGTGTGTGTTTTTTTCTTCTTCTGTAGATTAGCTACAAAGAATAGAAATATTTTTGTGAGTTAAAAAAAAAGAAGGAAAGCTAAGATTAATAGCAAACATGTTTCTACTACATAAGGGGTAAACAGACCCAATCAGAAAACATTAACAAATGACACACTGTGGTTTGAGTCACGCTGGGCTCATGTTGGTCTGTTCAACATGAGAGGTTGAATTGTAAAATGTGAACATATTCAGGGTTTTAGAAGTCCGGCTTGCGCTACAGTTAAGCGAGCACCGTTTTTGTATTGTATTGTATTTTATTTTTTTTTGCAACCCTCGTATAAATCTATTAATTTGGCTTTCTGCAACCAGGGAAAATTGGCAGAGAGAGAGAAAAAAGAAGGGCACAGCTTCCAAATCAAGTCTCTGGGATATGCATGATGGAGAAACGGACGAGGGGGAGGATGACAAAATTACTAGGGTTGGCAAAATTGACATGCTTGATTAAAGGAAGAACAATAACTATGTTTATTAGTGCTGAAAAGAAATGAACATGATACATGGCTTTGGGGCTTAAACAGGGTAGATTACGGGGGGGGGGGAAGGAAATTGTGTTGAAATCTGAGAGGGGGGTGTTAAACTATACATGTAATTGCTGTTAAGAAGACTGACAGCCATCCCTTTATTTTCTTCCCTTCCCTCTTCCTTCAATTCATTTCTCTCGCTCCCTTCCTTTTCTTCCTTCCTTCCTTCCTTCCTTCCTTCCTTCCTTTTTTCATTTTTTCCTTCCTTTTCTCCTTCTCCTTCCTGGCCTTGTTTCTCTCTCCTTGCTCCTTCTCCTTCCTTCCTTCCTCCCCTCCTTCCTTCCTTCCATCTTTTCTTCTCTTACTTTCCTCTTCTTCCTTCCTTCCTTCCTCCATTCCTTCCTTCCCTTCTTCCTTCCTTCTACTTTCCTTCTCTCAACTTCCTTCCTTCCTTCTTTTTCTTTCTTTCTTTCTTTCTCTCTCCCTCCCTCCTTTCCATCTTCCTTCCCTTTCTTCCTTCTCCTACTTTCCCTTCCTTCCTTCCTTCTTTCCTCCCTCCCTCCCTCTTTTATCCTCCTTTCTTCCCTCCTTCTCCCCTCCCTGCCCCATTCCTTTCTTCGAAAACCGTAGGATCCCTCATTGAGGATCTTGGTGGAGGAGAAAGAGGACTCAACATCCTTAAATTGATGGTTATATTTTTTTTAAAGAGGAAAGAGTACAAAAACACACTCCAGCTGATCATCTCCCCACCCTTTGTTTCTGCAGCCACATCTAGTTAAGACAGCACACTCTTCTGCATGTGTGTGTATGTGTGTGTGTGTGTGTGTGTTTCCTCCTTTCTATTTTGATTAGCTCCCCAGGCTGCCCCACACCGTCTCGGCCCTGGAATTGAACGTCTGGCTGGCTGCCCTCTTGGCTGCCCGCCTGCCCGACCGTCTCTCGCCAAGCGTCTCCGGTCCACTGAACCTGGACCACTCAGCCTTGGCTCTCCCGCTGCTGCGGGGTTTCGTGTCCTGCAGGGAAATGTCTGCATTTGTCTCTAAAAGAAAACTTGGATGGCGATCCTGGTTTAAAAAGAGGGAGGATGTGGGAGACCAGGTTTAGCAGGCAGGAGAAGTTCGGTGCAGAGAGAGTTTGGGTTTTCTTCCCCCCTCCCCCCACCCATCTCTCCTGTCTCTAGCTTTGGAGTTTTACATCGGGTGGCAAAATGACTGAGCCGGGAGGGTCCCGCGAGGGCATCTAGTCCAACCCCCTCGGGCCAGGCGACCTTCCAGCCTCTGTTTGAAGGCCCCCAGGGAAGGAAGACTGAGGCTGAACGTCTCCAGGTCTTCAGAAGGATTGGATTCCAGGACATGGCAGCATCTCTGAATTGCCTCCAATTAAACCCCCGAAGCAATCCTCAAATTGGGAGTTTTTTTTAAAGAATTGATTGGACAACCATTTGACAGGAATAGAATAAGGTCTCCTGCTTGAGCAGGGGGTTGGACTAGAAGACCTCCAAGGTCCCTTCCACCGATTGATTGATTGATTGATTGATTGATTGATTGAAATGGTCTAGGGTCTCCTGCTTGAGCAGGGGGCTGGACTAGAAGACCTCCAAGGTCCCTTCCACCGATTGATTGATTGATTGATTGATTGATTGATTGAAATGGTCTAGGGTCTCCTGCTTGAGCAGGGGGCTGGACTAGAAGACCTCCAAGGTCCCTTCCACTGATTGATTGATTGAAATGGTCTAGGGTCTCCTGCTTGAGCAGGGGGCTGGACTAGAAGACCTCCAAGGTCCCTTCCACCGATTGATTGATTGATTGATTGATTGATTGATTGATTGATTGAAATGGTCTAGGGTCTCCTGCTTGAGCAGGGGGCTGGACTAGAAGACCTCCAAGGTCCCTTCCACTGATTGATTGATTGATTGATTGAAATGGTCTAGGGTCTCCTGCTTGAGCAGTGAGTTGGACTAGAAGACCTCTAAAGTCCCTCCCAACTCTGCTATTCTCTTCTTCCTTAAGTCGAGGGGAGAAAACGGACAGCCCCCCCCTCTGGACCGCAGCTTACCTTCGGCAGCAGCTCACTCACCTGGCCTGCTGTCCAAGCGTCCCACGCCGCCGTAGCCCACCTGCCCCCCGTAGCAGGGGAGGCAGTTCTTCCAGAGGTACCGATGGTGCAGGGCGGAAGCCGGGGGTCCCCCCATCCAGACCACCAGGGCCCAAAGCGTCCATCCGCAGAGCCTGGCCGTTCCTCCTGGCATCCTGCAAAAACCTCTCCTGCCACTCAAGGCGACTCTTCAGCAACTGAGCCGGGGAGCAGTGTTCATCCTCCTCTCCCCTTCACGGTGGCGGGACCCCTCCCCACTGCATGCCTTTCCTCTCCCACCCCCACCCCCCAAAAAAAGCCCATGTCAAATTTCCCAGTTCAGCTGAAGAGTTTTGCAGCCTGCTGCTTCCATCCAGTCAGCCCCTTTTTGCAGGTTAGAAGAATATATATATATACCTCTTCTAGCCCACCCACCCTCCTCCTCCTCCTCTCCCCACCTCGCCTGCACACACACATACACAAACACACGACACACATAAGTGTGCCGAGCGAAGGAATTTATTATTATTATTTTTTTGGCTGATGGACTTGGAGGGTTTTTAAAAAAAACAAAAAAAAACGCATTCTTGGCCGGTGTCCAAACTGGAATCTCACATCTTGGCCATGTCAACAATCAAAGGGGCTGGAAAGCGGGGCTGGTGGGAGGGGGGGGAGCGGAGGGGGGCTTAAATTAAATCCACATTTTGGAACGTCCTGAATGGCTCAACCACAACCACAACGAGGTGATTGTGGAGTTTTGGTTTTTTTTTCCACTGAGCGGAGGAGAGAAAACATCCCTGGAGCCGCAAGAGGCCAAATGTTATGAATCAGGGGTCTTCAAACTTGGCCCTTTGATGACCGGTGGACTTCAACTCCCAGAATTCCTCAGCCAGGGCTGAGGAATTCTGGGAATTGAAGTCCAGCGGTCACCAAAGGGTCAAGTTTGAAGACCCCTCCTATAAATCCAAGAGGCAGATCCTGCGGTCTTGTGGACATGGTGGTGTGTCTCTTGGCTGAGCGACAATAATAATAATAATAATAATAATAATAATAATAATAATAATAATAATAATAATAATAATAATAATAATAATAATAATAATAATAATAATTAATAATAATAATAATAATAATAATAATAATAATAATAATAAAATAAAGTTGGAAGGGACCTTGAAGGTCATCTAGTCCAACCCCCTGCTCAGGCAGGAAGCCCTATACCATTTCGGACAAATGGCTGTCCAGTCTCTTCTTAAAAGCTTCCAGTGTTCCCCCCCCCCATCAGTGTTTTTCATTCAACGAAAGGAATTTGCAGGGCTTCCTGGCTCTCCATTTCAGATTTCTCCCCATGGGTTGAGAGGCTCTTGCCCAAAAAAGCCCCCCCCCCAATGTGTGATGGATCATCAGCAAATATTAAATCTGCAGAGAGCAAATTAAAGCACATAAATCCACAGAGTGACATTCCAATTGTTTTGCTTGGGCTCCAAACAAGCTTGGAGTTCGCCAACTCTTCCGAAGATCTCCTGGCTTCCCCAAAAAGTTTTCCAAGCGCCAAAGAATGAAAAAATAAAAATCAATCCATCTTGGATGAGGGAGGAGGGGATGAAAAGGAGGAGGAGGAGGAGGAGGAGGAGGAGGAGAGGAGTAAGAGCTTTTTATCTCCCCATGTTCCTGTTTCATCCCTTTGTCTAGCCTCCACCTTCCCCTTTTTCTCCTGTTCCTAAAAACATTTAATTTTTTTTAAAGGCCAGTGAAGCATCTGCAAATGACCCCCTTGAACAAGTGTGTATTTCAGATACCGAAAAGAGGAACCACATCTGGTTCTTTATTTACAGAGGTCCAACACTCCCACCAGAAAGAAAAACCATGGGGTTTAAAACCAGTAACAGTTTCCCACCCACCCGTGGTGTCTTTTCCTTGGGGTCTCCCTTTTGTGGGGAAAAAAAGGGGGGGGGGGAAGGCGGATCAAACAGAAGGCCATTGTGTGGGACCTTGTCACATGTCAAAAGGTGGGGTGGAAAGTGGGGGCATTTAAACAAAAAACAGGATCAATTGGTCCAAAGGCTTTAAACGCTAAATTAAAATTAAATTGAAGTTGAATTAAACTTAAGTTGAAATTAAATTAACAAACAGGAAGAAACAAATTTGGATCACATGACGTAGCGGTGCTGTGACGGTCGTAAATCCAAAAGAAAGCAAAGGTAGTCCCGATTATAATAGACCTCTTGAATGCCATCTGAAAACATCTGGAGCACCACTGGAATATTGTGGACATTGACAAAAAAAACCCATCAGTCAATTGCAAATGGCAGCTTTACTTGGTACAGCTTATGAGGAGACTTTTAAGACCATCAAACAGCCACATCTGGCCATCCCAGTTTCTAGACGTGGACAAAAATGCCACCACCAGCCTGAACATCTGGCTGGCTGGGCAACCAACCATATTAATAATAGTCAGTCAGATTGACAAATCTCCCATTTTTTACAACCAGGAGGAAGGAAGGAAGGAAAAGAGAAGGAGAAAGAGAAGCCATTTAGTGACTGAGCAAACTCTGGGCCTCCCTCCACCTTGCTGTAAATCTGCCCCACTGCACAATCTTAGCTATAGGTTTATTTGCTCAGAGGTGTTTTTCCCCCAATATTGTTTGAAAACTTGCATGTGTTTATTGGCACGGTGCATGTAGTGCACCCTTCCATGAATGCAACTTGCACCCGTTTATTTGCAAGATGCACTCTTCCAGGAAGGCAACTTGCACGCGTTTATTTGCAGGGTGCACCCTTCCAGGAAGGCAACTTGCACACGTTTATTTGCAGGGTGCACCCTTCCATAAATGCAACTTGCACGCGTTTATTTGCAAGATGCACCCTTCCAGGAAGGCAACTTGCACGCGTTTATTTGCACGGTGCACCCTTCCAGGAAGGCAACTTGCATCTTCCAGAAATGCATCCTCACGCATAACCAAGAGCATAACTGGGGGGGGGGGGAAGAGAGAGAAAACAATTTCCGCGCACTTAACCCGCCAGCGCTTGCCTCCGCGCGCGGGTCGGCGCCTCTCCACTCCGCCGTGAGTCTATGAGAGAGACTCCTCCGCGCGCCGGCCCCGCCCCTGTGGGCGGCGGTTGGCGGTTGGCGCCTGCGCAGAAGGCGCCTAGCCGGGCGGCGAAGGGAGAGGCGCCGCTGGGGAGGCCGCGGCCCGCCGCCGGCCATGCTGCAGCTGCGGGACTCGGAGGAGGGCGCCGGGCCGGCGCTGCTGGTACCGGCGGCCGAGGCCGACGTGCCCTTCACGCCGCCGGGAGACGTGGACGCCTCGCTGGGGGCGCCCCGGCAGACGCTGCGGCCGCTCAACGTCCGCAACCCCACCCGCGGGGGCCGCCTGAAGGAGTACTTCGTCTTCCGGGTGGGCGCGCGGGGGCGCATGCGCGGCGGGGAGGAAGGGAGGGGGAAGAGGGAGGAGGAGGCCACGCCCCCCGGGGGAGGCTGCGTCCAGCTCTGGAGGCTCTATAGATAAGATAACCTTTATTGTCATTTTTTTACTCTCTTTCTCTCTCTCGCTATATATATATATAATTGTATTTATATGGGCATCTACCGGTATCTAAGAAAGTCTATGTAATTATATCTAAGTACTGTGTATATTTCATATATGCCAATATTAATAGTTGCATATTTTTCTAATATATCAATAGAAAACTATATAACTACACCTAATAGTGGCTATACTTATATCTATGCTGTCTCTCTCATATAACACACATACACACATGTGCGTGTGTGTGTGTGTATAGACAAGACAGACATAAAATTGTATTTATATAGGCACCCATCACAAAACAGGATTCCTGGAGATGTAAACCAAGTGTATATTATGTATGTGTGTGTGCATGTGTATGTTTGCATGTGTGTATATATATATATATATAAATATATAAATGGTTTCTCCCATTGAGTTATTCTTTACCCTGACGATGTTGGTAGGATCCAACGAAAGCTAGGTCCTTTTTAATATTCTTTTAAAGGTTTTTAATGTTTTATTAAAACTTTTAACTGTTTTGCAACCTCCTGGTGCTCACGTTTTGTTTCCTACTATGGATATACCCAGGAGTCACTCGTTTGTCTTCAGTGTTATTTTTAACCATATATAAATATATATATAAATGGAGAAAGAAAAAAAGAGAAAAACAGAAAGAAGAGAGAGAAAGAAACAGAAAGAAAAAGAAAGAGACTCCCTGGCTGGGGGATTCTGGGAGTTGAAGTCCACCAGTCTTAAAGTCCAGGAAGGTTGAGAAACAGAGCGTTAGACCTAACATTGGTGAAGCGAGGGGTTCAAAATGGCCCATTCTCTCTCTCTCTCTCTCTCTCCGTTCAGCCGGGCACCATTGAACAGGCGGTCAACGAGATCCGGGTGGTGGTGATGCCTGTGGAGGACGGGGAGGTCCAGAGCGTCTGGCTGCTGACCGAGTAAGTTGGGGGGGGGGGGGCAAAGCCGCCTTCTGCCTGGACCCCAAAGCAGATCAGGATTAAAAAAAAATTAAAACTTTTCCCAAAACTTCTCTTCTTAGAAGAAATGCTTAGCCGCGCTGGCCTGCTTGCTTTTCCTCCCCTTTCGCAGGATTGACCACTGGAACAACGAGAAGGAGCGCCTGGTCCTGATAACCGACCGATCCCTTTTGATCTGTAAATACGACTTCATCAGCCTACAGTGCCTGCAAGTGACCAGAATCTCACTTAATGCCGTCGACACCATTTCTACGGGCCAGTTTGAGTTTCCTCCAAAGTCCCTCAACAAGTACGTTCTCAGAGAGTCACAAGAGTCGGAAGGGGCCTCGGAGGTCATCTAGCCCAACCCCCTGCTCAAGCAGGAAGTCCCTACACCATTTCAGACAGGTGGCTGTCCGGTCTCTTCTTAAAAGCCTCCAGTGATGGAGCACCCACAACCTCTGGTGGCCAGCTGTTCCACTGGTTAATTGTCCGCACCGTTAGGAAGTTTCTCCTTCATTCCAGGTTGCTTCTCTCCTTGGTTAGTTTCCATCCGTTGTTTCTTGTCCTGCCTTCAGGGGCTTTGGACGTTAAGTTGACCCCCTCCTCTTCTTTGGGGCAGCCCCTCAAATGCTGGAAGACTGCTATTACGTCCCCCCTAGTCCTTCTTTTCTCTAGACTGGCCATTCCCAGTTCCTGCAATACACAAGCCTGTCTTGTGTATTGCATTCTGACAGCAAGTTTAGTTTTAAGCGATTAAGGAAGGAAACACTCGTGACTTGCTCCTAAGGTTTTTAATTTTTTTAACCTAAGACCGTTTCCCCGAAAGCAGCACATTTTGTGAAGCTGAAACAGTGGTGTGAGGAAAGTTGTGCTTTCTCCCGTCGCCAGGCGAGAAGGCGCCGGGATCCGAATCCAGTGGGACAAACAGAGCCGGGCTTCCTTCCTCAATCGATGGAACCCTTGGTCCAGCAACGTGCCCTACTCCACCTTTACCGAACACCCCATGGCTGACGCCGACGAGAAGATCGCCTCTCTGTGTCAGGTCAGATATTATCATCTTGTGTGTGTGTGTGTGTGTGTTTTAAAGGAGTTTAGATGACTCGCAGTGGGAAGAAGGAAGTGGGCTGGCTGATTTATTCTCCTTGCAGACCGCTGGTCATTTGCATCCTTTTAGAGAGCCGTTGAGGCCACTTGGAGGCTGGTCTGTGTCCTCGGGGTCACCTGAGTGGTGCAAATGGGCGTGGAGCCGCCTTCCTTTCAGCAGTTCCACACCCATTTGCACCACTCAGCTGACCCCGAGGACACAGACAAGCCTCCAAGTGGCTTCAACGGCTCTCTAAAAGGATGCAAATGACCAGCTGACTGCAAGGAATATTTCTGAGGTTCGGCAGGGATGATGCAACCCTTCGGCGTCCTTTCTTTCCCCCCCCCCCCACACACACTTTCCTTTCCTTCTGCAGCTGGAGAACTTCAAAACCCAGCTGGTCCAGGCTGTCAAGAAGGCCCACAGGGAATGTCCTCTGCCAGGGCGGGCCAACGGCGTCCTGCTCCTGGAGAGACCGCTTCTGATCGAAACCTACGTGGGGTTGATGTCTTTCATCAACAACGAAGCCAAGCTGGGCTACTCCATGACCAGAGGGAAAATTGGATTCTGAAAAGCAGAGCCGAGTTCACCGTCGCCCCCCCCTAGAAGAGTAGGGGGGGGGGAAACAAAAGCCGGTGGATTTTTTCCACTCCCCCAGCTCGTCAAAAATGCCGCTGATCGTAAAAAAAAAATCCCGACGGATCAAAACGAGAGAGGAGTTGCCATCACACCGGATCCACAATCTTTTCTCCGCTCCTTTCGTGTGTCTCCGATAAGACAACTTGTATGTTTTCACGCATGCTCTGGAGTTCTCCCCTCCCCGTGTACACGTGATCCTGGCTTTCCTTCCTGCGGGATCGCTAATTCTTTCCCGTGATAGCTTGAGAGTGGCTAATTCTTTCTCGTGGTTTAAAAGGGATAGCTTGAGAATACGGGCGGCTTGTTAGGGTCTCCCGAGTTGCAACTAAACCTTCTCCTCTCCTGCGAGCAAAGCACGAGTTGAGACGGCTGGTCCACCTTTTAGACAACTTCCCCGCAGTCACACTAAAGGCAAGTCACGCCAAGAACGACTTCCACGCCGTGAAATCCTGCACAACGGTGCTCGTTTCCTGGGAATTTGGCGCCGCACAGAATCCCGTTTTCGCATCGAGGAGCGGGAGGGGGGGAAAAAGGGAATTTCTGATCAGCTTTAAAGACGGGTTTTCAAGTCCAAAAGCGGAGTACTAAATTACCAAAGCCTGGGGTCTCGAAGCGAGAATGTAATTTTAGTCCGAAATGTCCGGTTTTTCTCTCTCGGTTTTTAAATCCACCCCGGTGCTTAACGTGGGTGAATCCTAGAGGTGGAAAACTCAAAAAGAAAAAGTGAAAATTAAAGATTATTGGCTCATCCAGGCCAAAAGTCTTCAGAAGAGAAATATATCGGACGGAAATGTCTACTGCCACGTGGGGAACAATCATTTTAGAAGCATGGATGTACTTTTCGATGTTTCCAATTTAATGTCTGCATTCCTTAAAATTTTCTCAAGCGGGGCCTTTTTTTAAGATGGCTGGACTTCCAACTCCCAGGATTCCCCAGCCAGCCGTATTGACTGAGGAATCCTGGGAGTTGAAGTCCTGGACATCTGGAAAGTGGCCCGGCTGAGAAACGCCGCCTTAAAATCTATCCAGAACTGAAATTTCTGCTTCCCAAACATAGATCCTCTTGATACCTCTTCGTAATTCGGCGTTCTCTTGGCAGCGTTCACAGCAGACAAAAAAAAAAAGGCCGCTGGGATGACGCCGAGTGTGTGTCCTTGTTTGTGTTATAAGTTGTGTATAACCGAAGCTTAATAAAACTGAAGTCCATATGAATCGCAGAAAGTATTCATCCATAAATCCTTTCGGTCTGGCTTCGTTTCAGTGGGGACCACTCAGTGTTTTGATCGGCCTCAGGGATCAGGGGCCTGCGGGGGGGTTTTGCTGGCAATGGGTGGGCGCACTCACAAAATGGTTGCCGAGGCAGGCTCAGCCCCTTCGCAGCAGCTTTCCAGTCGAACCAAGATAGCTATGCTGGAGATATTCAAGGCAGATGCTTTGCGGTGAGCTGCGTTTTCGTAGTCGTTTTCTTAATACGATTTTTTTAAAAAGAGGTTAACGAGGTGCCTTTGTTTGGCATCTTTGCTTTACATGCCATGATTCAAGGTCTAGTGTTCTGGGAGGTTTAATGAGCAAAAAAAGCTTTCTTGAAAGCCAGGCTGAAGACTGCAAAATTTAGCAGCGCCTGGCTGCCTCAAAAGCACCAAGGTGGATTCGAGCCATTTAGGATGTGGATGGAAGACCACTAGGAAATCTTAACGGCTACAATGAGCCACTTCCATACTAGCCAAGACAACTATGTGGGTGTGTGCATGAGTTCTCCAGGATTTTCCCCAAAAGGGGGGCAGGGGGGGATAGAAAGGCCAACCAATAGAAGGAAAGCTTGTGTTTCCCATTTTTTACTGTCTACTTTTCTCTTTCCTCCCTTATTTCCATTTTCCTTCTTTCCATCCTTTTGCTTTTCCTTGCTTTTCCTCCTTCCTTCCCTCCCTTCCCTTTCACTTTTCCATCCTCCCTCCCTCCTATCTCCTTCCTTTTCCTCCTTCCCTACTCTCCTTCATCCCTTTTTCTCCTTCCCATTTCCTCCCTCTTTTCCCTTCCTTCCTTCCTTCCCTCCCTTTCCTTCTCCTGTCCCTTCCATTCCTCCCTCCCTCCCCAGGGAGCTGGCTTTCACACGTTTACACACACACACACACACATATTCAAACAAAAGCAAAATAGAAATTGCTCTGCTTTACCCCGCATAGAATGCAAAATTGCCGCCTTCTCCTTTTGACCGCACTTTATACAACAAAGACTTTTATTGAAAATTGGGGAAACCCACTGCAGGTTGCCCGCCGTAAAATATACATCCTTTTAAGTTCCATTTCACGGAAAGCAAATTCGAAACCGGGTCTCTCTGGCCCACTCTGTTTTATGTACAGATTTAAATGACACGTTTGTGCCTGGAAAACCAGACAAAAAGTGAACAAACCGAGACAGACTTGTTTCTTTTTCTCCCGATTTCGGAGAACGGAAAGTTAAAAAAACAACTGGCGATTTAATTTTTTTTTCACTTAGCTTCGCTTTGGGTCCGGCTATTTTGCGGCTTCTCCTTCTAAGTAACAGAGGCAGAAATTGTCCTTGCTCAGAAGAATCAGGAAGTCCCCGCTGGGGTGCCAGCAAAGTGAAGTCACTTTGAAGTCACCTGTGCACAAAACAATATTTTTTTTAAAAAAAATAATCCTTTTTTCTTTTGCAATAATTTCCAGCATTTCAGCTACACCCTTTGAAACATAAGAAAATAAAAACAGACAGTATCTAGTAGCCAAAAGTGCCTTAATGGGAGCGAGCAAACCACAGTGGGGTCTGTCTCAACTTTTGAGGGTGGAAGTTCCTTCTCCGAGCTTATGGGTTGGTTTCCGAACGTTTCATTACCAGGCGAGGTAAACCTCTTCAGCGGAGTTGAGGGGATGTCGGTGTTCTTCTGTTTAGAAGGGCTTCAGGTGTGGGGGTGTCAAGTGGGGGGGTCTTGTGATGGGGCGGGGTAAGTCATCAGTGAGGGTCTTGTGATGGAGAAGCTACATCAGGTCAGAGTCACTGGGAAGTGAACTTGCCGGTGGGAGTGGGGGACTGCGCGGGATGGTTGAGGATCGGTGCCTTCTCTGGTTGGCTGTGCGGTTGATTTGGATTCTGAAGGGTTTGTAGGCTGGTTGTAGGTCCCAAAGACCCTGGTGTAACCTACCCATCACAAGACTCACGAGACCCTTACTCAACACACCCGCCCCTGAAGCCCTTATAAACAGAGCCCTGCTGGTGCAGTGGTTAGAATACAGGATTGCAGGCAAAACTCTGCCCACAGCTAGGAAGTTCGATCCTGACCAGCTCAAGGTTGACTCGGGCTTCCATCCTTCCGAGGTCGGTAAAATGAGGACCCAGATTGTTGGGGGGGGGGCAATATGCTGACATTTGTAAACCACTCGGGGCTGTAAAGCACTGTGAAGCGCTATAGAAGTCTTAAGTGCTATTGCTATGGCACTGGCGTCCCCTAAACTCCTTTGAAGGCGTTACCCAGCCTGGTAAGGAAACGCTCGGAAACTAACCCACAAGCCCGGAGTACGAACCTCCACCCTCATCCTCCCCGAGTGACAGGTATATTCATTCGCCACTCTGTCAACTTCTCCAGTTTAAATTCCGGTGCAAAATAAATGCCGGAATTATTACAAGGTACGGCTTTGCTTTTCTTGTTTACCTTCCATGGGTATCTGCACGGAGGAGCATCCTGCGGGAGACCAGAGGTAGACTTTCGTATTGCCCGTGCACAGAGCGAGCCGAGATCGATGGGGGTCCCACTGGAACAGCTGAACGGGACCCAAATGCTCCAGGACCACAGCGTGCTTCATCTTTTGAACGTCCCAGATCCAGACGGTGTTTGGGAGGTTGTCTGTTAAAAAAAACAACACACCGAGCCGATAAGAAAGAACGGCCTGACCTACAGCCAAACATATTCCTAACTGATAGGAGGTTGAGTTGGGATTTTAAAAAAATCCTTTTTTTAATATTCTCATTCATGCCGATTTTAAGTCAGTTACTTTTTAAACAAGCTGGTGGAAACTTACTAGCTAAGCTTTATCTTAAGTTTAAGAGAACTGGCTTAAAATAGCCATGAATGAAATCTGAACTGTGGCAGGGTTTGGGGGGCCTCCATGTAAGTTTTAACACATCATTATTATTATTATTATTCTGACCGTTTTTGGTGGCTAGGAAACTGCTATCCGAACTGAAAGCTAACGTCGCGACGCCAATCCTAGGATTAGCCCGATCCGTGGGAGGTTTGACGTGGTGCAAAGAAAGGGGGGCCTGGACGACGTCGTCTGAAATGGAAACAAAAGCAAGATATTTACTTCACATTTGCTCCTAGTTTTAATCCCTTTTACTTTGGTCTACTTTTCTTTCGGGCGGTGTTTTTTTTTCAAACTCGGCAACTTGGAAGACCTGTGGACTTCAGCTCCCAGAATTCCACAGCCAGCACGGCTGGCTGTGGAATTCTGGGAGTTGAAGTCCACCCACCTGAAGTCCCAAACTTACATTTCGTCTTTCGGCTGAAGAGGGCACTCGCCATCCTCTTGCTGGGTGGAAATGTCAGTTTCTCCAAATCCACCGCTGGGGTTTTCTCCACTTCCTTGTACACAACCTAGACGGGAAGTTCAATCGGGCTGGGGTCGTTCACAAAAGCACAACGTGAACCAAAATGGATCATAACACAATAACAGAGCTGGAAGGGACCTTGGAGGTCTTCTAGTCCAGCCCCCCTGCTCAAGCAGGAGGCCCTAGACCATTCCAGATAAATGACTGTCCAATCTCTTCTTGAAAAGCTGTAAAATGGGGCCCAAACTCCCTTTAGCCAACGTCTCACTTAGCAGCGTAAATTCTTTGGCTCCGTTGCGGTCGTAAGGCGAGGACTCCCTGTACTGCATTCCCTAAACCGTGTACGAAATCGGAATGCTTACAATTTTGGGATGAGTGACGGTGAGGGGATGGTCAAACTCGGCAATCTTCGTCCAGGTCACGTGGTTCAAGATGCGGACCTGATGAAAAAAAAAGACGCCAAATTTTTTTCAAATCGTCGATCGACGATGGAGGGATCGAGAAACCCATAGTAAAAAAAAAAAAAAATCTTATTAAATGTGGCCAAGCGTTTAGGATAAATTTCGGACGCTGCGCAACGGGGAAATTGGGGGGTGGGGGTGGGGGGAAGGGAGGGGCAAATTTGGCCAAGCTCACCTTTCCGTCGTAGCTGCCAATCGCCAAAAACTGACTGCTGGGGCTCCAGGTGAGGGATTTCACCCCCAAGGACCATTCGTAAGCGCTGTAGGTTGAAAGAAGACGTCCATCGAGGGAATAAAGAAGGACTTTATACTGGTAAAAAAAAAAAAGTATATAAAACCGACCATATTCTAAGATGATAAGCAACTAAGATGAGGAGAAGCCTGGAGACTAAAACATACGAAGAACGGCTGCAGGATTTGGGTTTGGCCAGTCTAAGAGAAAAGAGGGGCTGGGGGAGTGGGGGGGACATGAGAGCAGCGTTCCAGTATTTGAGGGGCTGCCCCAAAGAAGAGGAGGGGGTCAAATTATTCTCCAAAGCATCAGAAGGCAAGACAAGAAACAATGGATGGAAACTAAGCAAGGAGAGAAGCAACCTGGAATTAAGGAGAAGCTTCCTCACAGGACGATGAACCAGGGGAACAGCTTGCCACCAGATGTGGGCGCTCCATCACTGGAGGTTTTTAAGAAGAGACTGGACAGCCATTAGTCTGGAATGGGATAGGGTCTCCTGCTTGAGCAGGGGGCTGGACTAGAAGACCTCCAAGGTCCCTTCCAGCTCCTACTCTGATTGAAATGGTCTAGGGATTGATTGATTGATTGAAAGAGTACAGGGTCTCCTGCTTGAGCAGGGGGCTGGACTAGAAGACCTCCAAGGTCCCTTCCAGCTCTTACTCTGACTTATTGAAATGGTATAGATCTCTTGTTTGACTTCACAACCATCCATTTAGTGACTGTTCGAAATTGCAACGATTTACAACTCTCCCTTCCCTTACAAACCGCCACAGCATCCTTATGAAAACACAAATCAAAATTTGGGCACTTGGTAACCGGCATGTATTTATGACAACTTGCAATAAATGTCACCCTTGCCATAAAGTTAGAGCTGTGTGTATGTGTGTGTGTGTGTTTGCGGTGGGGACTACCTCACAAGGCTGTCAGGATGGCTCGAATTGATTTAGCGGAAGCAGCGGGTGTGAATCTGCTCACCTCCAGGCAGCTGTCCCACACGGCCAGCACGCAGCCGTTGGGGGCCCAGTCGATTCCGGCGGCGTCCTGGGTCTCGGTCTCAAAATGCTTGGGAGACAAAACACGAGGAAATAAGGAAAATCAGGTTGGGACTAGGAAATCTTTTACCTGGCGTGGGAAAAAACCTCCGATGATCCCTGGACCAGGGACTTTTGCCTCAACTCAGAAGAAAAATACTGGACAAAGCAGGATGGGAATCCTGCAAACCATCATCAAAGAGGTCGCGAAGTCCAGGAAATGGGACTTCTTACTCTCAAAAGCTGCCAGTCGCTGCAGACAAAGAGGCTGACGTGATCTTTGCAGTCCCTCCGTTCCACCAGGGCCAGGTAGCGCCCGTCCTTCGTGAAAGCCAGGCCTGCCAAATAATAAAATAAAATAAAATAAAATGTTAAAATATAAAATAAAATGTTAAAATATAAAATAAAATAATAAAGCAAATGATAAAATACAATAAATAAAATAATAAAGTAAAAATATAAAAAGTAATAAATACAACAAATAATAAAATAAAATAATAAAATAAATTATAAAATAAAATACAATAAAATAATAAATGTTAAAATATAAAATAAAATAAAGCAAATGATAAAATACAATAAATAAAATAGTAAATAAATAAAAATAAAATAAAAACAAAAAGTAACAAATAAAATACAATAAATAATAAATATAAAATATAAAATACAATAAATAAAATTAAAAAACATAAAAAATAATAAAATAAAATATAAAATAAAATAAAGTAAATTATAATACACAATACAATACAATACAATACAATGATTTTTCACGGAATGGGGAATTAAATGACCAATACCAAGAAAGCGACAAAAAGGATCAAGGGAAAAACAATATTTGGATAGGAGTAATGTTATGTATTTTTTTACACATACAAACACACACAAACAACACACACAATACAGGTACATATTTTATTTTATACATATAAATATGTTTGTGTATATATATTATTTTATATAAACTGGACAGGTGAACTCCAGCTGACGGAGCAGATATTTAGCGTGGCTCCTGCGAGAGGCTGCAGACAGGTTAAAAACAACACAAAAATGTCATGTGGTTTTGTATTGTTGTGTTTTTTTCCCCCCTGGCTGGGTATTACTATGGAGCTGTGGCATTTCCACCGCCTGAAAACAGCTGTGTTGTTTTCCTCTCCAGCCGCAACACAATCCTGCGGAAAGTCCCTCAAGCATTTGCAGGCAGACGCGACGCACGCCAGCTTCGGCCTGCAAGTTGTGGAACCATCTTAAATGATTGGCTAACCAAGCATCAAGGCTTGTTCGGTAAACGGCGGTTTTAAAACCCCAGAATCCCAGTGCTGGGAGGGACCTTGGAGGTCTTCTAGTCCAGCCCCCTGCTCAAGCAGGAGAACCTATATGCCGTCTCGACTGAAATGAAATAAAATAAAACAAAATTGAAATAAAATCTGAATTTAGTCCTCTTCACTTACCCTGCTGGCAAGCTTTGGGATATTTGATGTAGGACACCGATTTCGTACACAGGGACCAGACGGTGATCCGTAGCTATTCAAGGGAGACGGGGGGGAAAAAGGGTCGATTTAGTTTTTTGCATTATGTGGTGAACGAGGAAATTTTCTAGGGACTTTTCCTTCTTGGCCCCACCTCCGTTCAACTCTTCGATTTGTCTTTATTTTATTCTTTTTTTAAAAAAAATCAGGATGGCTACCACGTTAATCAACTTGACCTTTTTTTAAAAAACAAACCTTGCATTATTTTTTTTTAACAGCTAGAACCAACAAACCACGAGGATTTTAGAACAGGAATTTTCTTGGTAGAAGACAGCAGAGAGAGAAAAGAACGTACAGTCCCTGACTTATCACCATTCGTTTAGTGACAGAAGATTGACTACCTGCCTAATACAGATAATTCTTGACTTAGTTTGAAATTACGGCATTGAAAAAAGTGACTTACGACCGTTTTTCACACTTACGACCGTTGCAGCATCCCCGTGGTCATGGGATCAAAATTCAGACCCTTGGTGACCGGCTCGTATTTACGACGGTCGCAGTGTCTGGGGAAGGGGTTTCACGCGATCCCCTTTTGCGACCGCCTGACAAGCAAAGTCAGTGGGGAAGCCAGATTCATTTTACAACCGTTTGACTAACCTGCAGTGATTCTCTTAACGTCGGCGGCTAGGGAGGTCGTAAAACGTGGCTAAACCCACTTAACGGTCTCGCTTAGCGACGGAAATTTCGGCCACAAAATTGAGGACTTGCCTGTAACGAGGGACGCAACGGCAGGACCCAACTGTTTTTTTTTTACCTGCTTTCTGTTTTTCCAAAACAGACCCCCGGCTTTTCCCCCCCCCCAAACCCACATTGCTGGCTTAACGCACATGAACCGGCCTCACCTCTTCGTGATCGGGTGTCGGGCGCGCAGCTGCTCTTCGGAAGGGAGAAAACAGCAGCATTGTTGAAATACCGAAAACAAAAGCAGCTGAAAAGCAGCAATGAGACGGATCTGCTCCAGAAAGAGAGTGGGGAGAGGAATTGGACCCGGTTTTGACAAGGCCGGGCAGCTGGCAAGGCGGCCCCCTCCGTCCCACCAAGACCCCGCGCTCCTAGCGCCCGGCGTGCCTGATGGACCTCGACTTTATCCCAGACTTGATGGGATCAAGTTACCCAGAAGGGGCAGGGTCTGTTAGCCAGGGATTTCGGGGTGGGTGGGTTGGATTGAACAAAATTTCGGACTGAACACCCCCCCGCACAGAAATAGAGATAGAGACAGATAAATAATGATAGATGGCTAGATAGATATAGATGATATAGATAATGAGATGGATGGATGGATGGATGGATGGATGGATGGATGGATAGATATGATAGCTATAGATGATAAATGATAGATTAGATATTGATGATAGATATATAGATAATAGACAGATAGATATAGATGAGATGAGAGATGAGATAGATAGATATAGATATACCGTAAAGATACTGTAGATATATAGATGATAAATGATAGAGTTTAGATACAGATAATGATGATATACATTAGAGATAGATGATAATGATATAGATGATAAATGAGAGATTAGATATAAATGGTAGATAGATAGATAGATAGATAGATAGATAGATAGATAGATAGATAGATAGATAGATAGATAGATAGATAGATAGATAGATAGATAGATAGATGAAGGATAGAGATGAAAGAGACTGAAACAGATAGGTAGACAGAGAATAGGTAGGTAGAATAGATATAGGTAGATATAGGTATAGATATATAGATATAGATACACACACCCAGGTTACCATGATATAAAAAGATGCTTATATACATACATACATACATATACTGTATATGATGGACAGAGGGTCCGGCAGCCAGCCGTGGAGACCCCCGCCTTATCCCAGCCAGCTGTCAGTCTAAGTTACCAGAGCCCCTTGTTTACCGACCCAGAGTACATCTACCCACGCGGCACGGCAGCTGGCTGAACGCAAGCCCGCCGGGGGTCAAGGCAAGTTCTCCAGCCTCAGAAGAAGCATTTCCCCGTCCGCCCCCGTCTCCACCTGCCGCTGGGAAGCAGACCCCGAGGGATCAACCCCTTCCCAAGACCCTGGGAACGGTGCAGAGAAGAGCAACGAGGAGGATCGGGGGGCTAAAACATACAAAGAACTGGCTACAGCTACTTTAATGGAAAGAGGGGCCAGGGGTGACATGATAGCAGCCTTCCAATATCTAAGGGGCTCCTACAAAGAAGAGGGGGGGGGGGTTTCCCACTTATTCTCCAAAGCACCAGAAGGCAGGACAAGAAGCGACGGATGGAAGCTTGTCAAAGAGATCCATCTTAAAATTAAGGAGAAATTTTCTGACAAATGAAAACAATTAACCTCCAAGGTCCCTTCCAACTTTATTATTATTATTATTATAACCAGGCTTCCCTCCAGAAGTTGTGGATGCTCCAACACTGGAGGTCTTCAAGAGGCATAGGGTCTCCTGCTTGACCACAGGGTTGGACTAGAAGACCTCCAAAGTCCCTTTCAAGTCTGTAATCCCAGATCAACTAATCCGTGGAACAACAAATTACTGGGACCGCAGACCATCATAAGTACGAGTCAATTGCCCAAGCGTCCGGATTTTGATCACGTGACCCTGGAATTGCTGCAACGGTCTTACGTGTGAAAAACGGTCACAGGTCCCTTTTTTCAGTGCCGTCACTAAACGAAACATCGTTAAGTCGAGAACTACCTGTCGTATATTTAGACAAAATTTGAATCTCCTCTCAATCCTTTGCTGGGTTTTTTTGTTTTGTTTTTAATCCCCGTACGGATTGAAACAATTTTCAATTTAAAATAAACACACACACACAAAAAAACCAACCCTGAAAATGCAAAGTATGGACACTAAATGGAAAATCTGGAACTTTTAATCATTTCCTTTGTCGTTTTTTTCTTTTTTAAAAAAATTTAAAGGTTCTGGATGCCTTGCCATTATTAGGAGCCTTTGAACGGGGGAGATGCTGGATTCCTTAAGACCAAATTTGGCAACTTAACTAACTTTAGGCAATGTTTTTCCTACAACCAGCCACACCCCTAATCCTAGATAGCCAGGATAAGGCATCAGCTGTTTCTCTCTTTTTTAAAAAAAGAAGAACACGGCAAGCTATTTAGGGGCTCCAAGGCAGACAGGAGCATTCAGAGCTCTTGGGAGAAGACCCCCCCTCTCCCCAGATTTCACACCCACGTGGAATTCGGTGGTGTTCAGGATGTGACGCCCGTCGGGACTCCAGGATGAGGCCACCAGCCCGGCCGAGCCTTCGTCGATTTTGCAGTGCCAGTCGGGGTGTTCCAAGCACCAGACCTAAGGAAGGCAAAAACATCCCATTTCTAATGAGGACTCTTGCCCTGCACAGGGGGTTGGACTAGAGGACCTCCAAGGTGCCCTCCCAGCCCTGTGATTCTACGCTTCTCGGTCTCCAGCCGAGAGAATCGAACTCCTGGCATAAAGAACGGGAATATCCACCGCCATCATGAAGGACTGTGGCTGGACCCCACTACAAAAGTAAGCTTTTTTTTTCTCTCTCTCTCTTCTGTAGAAAGCCATATGCAGATAGTCCTTGACTTACGACCGTTTGTTTAGGTCCACTTAACAACTGTGTTAGTCCCTTATCAACTGCAGTGATTCGTTTAACAACGGTGGCAAGAAAAGTCGTAAAACCAGGATAGAATCGCTTAACAAATTTCTCAACTCAGCAACACAAATTCTGGGCCCAACTGCCGTCGTTAAATTGAGGACCACCTGCATTACGATTTAATACTAATAAACATTATTCAATATTGTCTAATAAATACATACAAGTAAATGGAGTCGCTGTTTAATAAAAAGAGAGGCGTTTTTTTTTCCAGTGCCGTTGTAACTTTGAACGGTCGCTAAACAAACTGTTGTAAGCCGAGGACTTCCTGTGCATTGGGCAGAATTGCAGAATGCCTTTACAGCCGCGTATTTTTCCTTTAAAAAGGCACGCTGCTCTTCCCAAATTGGAAAAAAATGTGAGTTTTTTCCAGGGAAAACGCAATCCGTTTCCAATTCCACCTCTCTCCACCAGAGGGTGCTATGCTCCCTTTTCTCCCTGAAATCCACTGCAAAAATCTGTTTTTTTAAGACATTGCCCCCCCCCTTTAATTTAGCTTTAATTTAATTAAAGGCCAGATGAGGGACAGATCCATCCCAAACCCCGAGGTACACACCTGCACGATTCCACGTTTATACATGGCGCAAAAGATAAATAGGGAGTCGGAAGACCACTCAATATGCTGGATTTGATCCAGGCAGGTAAATAATTGCAAAATTTGAAGCGTGCTGACATCTCGGATCACCAAACGGTATTGTACCCCAGATGCCTGAAAAATTATCATTTTAAACACAGCTTAATCATTTTTTACCATAAAGACAGAGGCACGACGTCTCTTAAAATCCCAAAGATATTTTAACTCTCCAACATGTTAAGAATTTTGCTCCCTCCAGTCTCAACTGGCACCGAGAGATTATGGGCATTGTAGCCCCAAAACTTTTGCTTCACCGCCGCCCAACTTTAAGAATAATTTATTAAATAAATATGCCACTCGACACAGCGGTTTATCATTGTTAAGAACATTTTTAAAGCAGCAATGTTTTTAATTCCCTAGCATAAATAAACGGATTAAATTTACAGAGGGTAGAAATTTCAATATAGATACGTAAGAGATGTAAAAAAAAAAAAAAATCCCTAGATTTTACTTGATATTTTTAAACGGCAATATTAGAAATACTGCATTCGTTCGATTCCCTTTAAGATTATTTGATGGTTGAATTGTTTTACGTTAATCACCTGGGGCCAAATCTAATTCACGTATAATCCTAAATTACAACAGTTTATTTTTTAAAAATTTAGCACAAACTTGGCTTTAGCTGTTAAGCCCACCTTTTCAAAGATCGGTTAAAAGGACTCTGTGTAATTTATTATTTTCATCAAAAGGCAATATGGCAAACAAATAAGCTTTTAATGAAGATTTCCCCTTTCCAGGATATAAACCAAATATTATTTTTCCTCATCGTAAGAGAAATTGGCTTCGCTAAATTGGCATTTAGCCCAAATGCATTCTGCCCCCTTGCAACTCTCCTGCATAAATCATGATTTTTGACTTAGTGTATTGCACAAACCTCAGCAATGCCAGCTTATTCAACAAACCAACGTGAAGCAAACCAGGATTTAATGCAATGCCTGACCCGAACATAAACTGGCAGAAAGAGGCAAATTATAAGGAAAAAGACACACAACCAAATCACACTGCACAACTTACAAACGTCTACTCACCACGTATTTGCCATCTGGGGAAATTTTGCACAAGTGGTTGGAGGCTTTAAAGAGTTCAGAAAAATTCACCATGGTTCAACTTCACAGAGGAACAGACCCCTGTTGCAGGAACTGAAATACACAGTTGTAAAAACAAACACTTTTATTTACAGAGAAAAAACAAAAAGACTTACAATGAGGTGTGTTAGACAGCCTCCTATTCTAAAGAATCTCCTTCCATTAAATAAATAAGTGTATTATTCAAAAGGCAAGCTGCTTCTCTTCCAAACGAAACAGAGAAATGATAATGGAAGCCGACAAAATCATGATAAGGACCCCCCCCAAATATCCCAGCTTCCCCCAAATTAGAAAATAGGGTGATCTCTGCTCCCCCCAGCTCCAATTTTTGCAAAACGATCATGCAGAATAAACAAGAGTTGGGGTAAAAAAAATAAGTGCATTAAATGCAGATTATAAAAGTTCTCCCTCCCGCCCCAAAATGACTGAAGCACCCCCAAATTTAGCAGGCTCTAATTCTGCAGAGCAAGAAAGGGCACCCCCTAAAAAAAAATACTGCAATTATGCATTAAAAAAATGGAGACAAGAGGAAGGGGAGGGGGTTTTTCATAAAGGAAGGGGAACAGTAATGGGGGACCCCAAAATAGGATTAATACAAGCCCCTCCCTGAAAAATATCTAAGGATAATTTTTTAAAAATCTCCTTTTTTCAAGGGGATCCATAAATCTCACACTAATCTTGGGGGGGGGCTGCTCTCCCTTAAAATATATATTAGGGCACCCCAATTTTTTTCTCCCCTTAAAAAAAATCCTTTTTAAAAGGATGCTATTCAGACTGCTGCAAGTTCCCAAGAAGCTGGAAAGCTGGCAATTAGCAATTGTAAAAAAATATAGTTATAATTTAAATAAGTCTTGGAATGATTGATTCCAATTAATTGGCATTGAATTATGAAAAAATGCAAATTATTTCCCACCCATACGAGGGTCTTTAAAATAAAGGGGAAAAGAAATTTCCTAATTTTGGAAGGGAGGGGAATGGGGAGACGCCCCAAGAAGGAGACCCTCAAATGGGGGGGCTGGAAAAAAGGGAGGGGTCCCCCCAATTGTAACTGGGGACCCCCTTCAGTACAAAAGGGGGTTGAATAGAGCTTCCCCTTAAGCCTGGCAAGGGAAAGGAGCAGGGGGGGAAAGGGAGCCCCCTCCCCATAAATTGGGGGCCTGGGTGAGAAAAGGGGGGGCTGAAGTGGGCGGGGCTTCAGCACCCTGAAGCGACGAAGCGGAGCCCCCTCAGTTTGGCGGCGGCATCTCCCGCCTGCCGCCGCCTCTGGCCCGCTTCGAAGGCGTCAACCAATCAGGAGCCTCTTCCCCCGGCCGGAAGAGGCGGGAGAAGAGGCGGCAGGAAAGAGCCAGGGGCACGATGGGAGATGTAGGCCGGGCAGGGAGATGCCTGTCTGCCCGGCTTAGGGAAAGCGATGCAGTTCCGTTTGTTTTGATTTCCTGCAAAATCAGCCTTTTTTTTTTCTTTTCAATTTGTCTTTCCAATCGGCCCATGAATTGTTATAATATCCGGGATGCCTTCGCTAGAGGGGAGAAAGATGGTTAAGAACCTGGCTTAGTTTTTGCAACCTGGCTTAGCAAAGGAAATTTTAGTCCCAATTTTAGTTGCTAGGTGAGGATTATCTGTAAAATTTCCATCAATTGATTTTCCAGCAGGCTGATGTGAATCAATCGACTATCTATCAATCTATCCATCCATTATATCACTATATCTCTATCACTATCTCTCTATTTATACATCTCTCTATATATATACATCACTATATCTAACTCTCTACATCAAGAGTCTTCAAACTTTGCAACTTTAAGACTTGTGGACTTCAACTCCCAGAATTCCTCAGCCAGGCACGCCTGGCTGAGGAATTCTGGGAGCTGAAGTCCCCAAGTCTAAAAGTTGCCAAGTTTGAAGACCCCTGCTCTATATCTATCTATATCTATCTATTCTCTATATATACATCTATATCTATCTGTATCTCTCTGTTACTATCTAACTCACCCCTCTCTATCTATACACACACACACACACACATCTCTCCGTCTCTATCTCTATTTCTCTCTATCACTATTTAACCCTCTCTCTATCCATCCATCCATCCATCCAACTATATATATATATCTATGTGTGTGCCCCAGTTTGGAGCTGACACGGAGATCCGGATTCAGACAAAGCCCCACGGACGCCCCGGGTCTTTCATTCCCACGAGACGCGAGTGTTGGTCTCCAATTCCTCCCCCCTCGCTCCGGGTTAGCAATTAATCGGGTCTCGTCTGTATTTGAAAAGCTCTGGGTGAATTATAAATCCATATAATTACGAAGTCCCCCCCCCCCGCGCGCACACGCTTTATAGTAAACAAATGAACACCTAACATGCAAGAACACACAACAACACACAATTATCCACAAAGACAGCCGCGAAATGTCGGTGGTGCGTGGATATCTTTTTTAAAAGGAGTCCCTTTTCTTGAACAGACCACACTGGGAATATTTTGAGCACGTAGCTGCTGCTGCTGCTGCTGTTAATAATAATAATAATAATAATAATAATAATAATAATAATAATAATAATAATAATAATAATAATAATAATAATAATAAGTAGCAAATAACAGGGCCATCCATAATGCCAGTTTGATTGGGTGGAGCGCTAAACGCGGCGGAGAAAAACAAAAATACACGCAACAAACCAACTAATTTTCTACCGTTGTCATCATCGCGGCTAGAAGCTAGTTTATGACATTTTTCGTCCATTAGCATTTTTTGAGCCTCCCTTCGCGATTCCAGGAAAACCAACTTTATTTTAAACCAAAGGCCCCATCGAGAGGATAATTATCCGATGGGGGGTTTTGGTCGAAGCAGAAAAAAGTGGAGACGTTCATTGACATTAAAATGGATTTTTTTTTTTAAAAAAAAGGTGAAATTGGGGTGAGCTAAGGTTTCGTGGGAGGGGTCCGAGAGAGTTGGGAAGGTGGGGGGGGGGGTTTGTTTGTTTGTTTTGAGAAATCTGAGATTTCAGAAGCAAAGGATCTTAAGCCAATACGAGTAAGAATAAATCGGCAGGGTCAGGGTTTAGAGAAAGAATATAAAATATAAAATAAATATAGAACACAAAACACAAAATATACAACTAAAATATAAGATATAAAAGTACAACTGCCCAAGGTCCAGTGTGATGGGCGGTATAGAAATCTGATCAATGAAAGACATTTTCCACCGAGTCATGAGTTACAAAGCAAAAATCGCACCACAAACGGTAGAATCGCGTCCCAAACGGAATAATTCATAAAACGAGAGCAGATCCCCAGCGCGCTCCATCCAGCAATAATAAAACCCTTTTTAAAAAGGAAGGAAGGAAGGAAGGAAGATTCCACGCCAATATATATTTATTCTTTATTTTTTGTCCAATTATAAGCATTTTCCCTCCACGAATTATGAGAATCAATAGGAGTAAAAAAAGAACGAAAGGCGAAAGTTTTTAAAATCTCCTTTTCGGCCCATTTGACGGGTGTGTGTGTGTGTGTGTTTGCGCCTGTGTGTATACATAAAATGCAGATAAACACACACACACACACACACACACACATATAGATACATATTCTTCTTTATCATTTCTAGAGCATAAACCACTCTTGGAGAGTCCTCGTTTATCAGGCGAATTACAAAAAATATTTTTTTAAAAAAAGAAAAATTAATTTAAAAAAAAAAAAAAGAAAATTAAAAGTGAGACATTCGTGTGCCGATTCGGGAAGCCCAGAGACTGCTGAAAGGCTGTAACACACACACACACACACACACACACACACACACACACACACACACACACACACACACACACACACACACATCACCATTTCTTAAAAGGAAAACACCCCAAATTTCAAGGCACCGCCATTCAAAAGTCCTCCAGCAGTCTAAAAAATAAAAATGAAAATAATCTCTCAAGTTTGCTGGCTTCCTGGTCTTCCTGGTCGTGGGAAGGACAGAAGAGTCGCGTGTTTAGCCTCTGGACGGCCGGCGCTGCTTGCAAACCACATGAGAAACCCGCCCGGCTCTTTAAATCAACCCCATCGCGCGCGCGCACACACACCGCCTTGACTCTTACCCCGTTCACACGACCCGCTTCCCCTTGCGGAGAAACGGAGCACCCTTGCACCCTAAAAAATAGGCGGGGGAGGCAAGGGCGGACTACAACTCCCTTCATCCCGAGGGACCCAGTCTCCCAAGATCCCCGCCTCCCCCCAGATCCCCCAACACTGGAGACAGGATGATAGGCATTGTGTTCCAAGATTGGAGACACCTGTGAATCCGGGGGGGGGGGGGAGAAAGGTAGAGGGGAGGAAAGGGGAGGGGGGAACCCATCCTCCCCATCCCTCCCTCCCTCCTCCCTGCAGGGGAGAGGTCGGACTACAACCCCCCCTCATCCCGAGGGACCCCAGTCTCTGTGCCCCCCCCCGCCTCCTCCTCCTCCCAGGTCTCCAACACCGGGGACAGGATGATGGGCATTGTGTTCCAGGATTGGAGACACCTGTGAATCCGGGTGGGGGAGAAAGGTAGAGGGGAGGAAAGGGGAGGGGGCCAACCCATCCTCCCCAGCCCTCCCTCCTTCCTCCCTGCAGGGGAGAGGTCGGACTACAACCCCCCTCATCCCGAGGGACCCCAGTCTCTGTGCCCCCCCGCCTCCTCCTCCTCCCAGGTCTCCAACACCGGGGACAGGATGATGGGCATTGTGTTCCAGGATTGGAGACACCTGTGAACCCGGGTGGGGGAGAAAGGTAGAGGGGGGGAGAAAGGTAGAGGGGGGAAAGGGGGAGGGGGCAACCCATCCTCCCCCTTCTCCCCCTCCCCTCCCTCCCTCCCTCCTGCCCTCCCTCCTTCGCTCCGCTTCGCTTCTCTTTCCTTTCCCGCCGCTCGCCGGGGAAATGGCGCGGTTGCGCCCAGCGCTTGGCACGCCGAGCTGAACACGTCTGCAAACGCGCCCAGCCTTGCCCGGGGGTCTCTAGCAGGGACCGGGGCATGCAGGCGGCAGCCCGACCTCTCCCCGTGCCAAGGGGGGCGACCCGGGGGGCTTCGGGACCACCGCGGCAGGGGAAGGACCCTTCCCACGACCAGCTTGGCACCAGACGAGTCCCGGGGTTTGCCTGCCTTTAGATGCCCACCGACCAGGTAGGAGAGCAAAAGGAGAAGGGGAGCCGCTGAAATTGGGGGTGACGGGGAGGGGGGGAAGACTGCTGGGCGACGACACCCGTGTTCCGGTGGGGAGGTGCTGCGTTCACACAACCCCTGGGCATTGGAGCGAGGGGGAGCGGAAAGACCGCTAGGAACCGTTAGGAGGAGTCTCAAAAACCCAATTCTGGGAGGAAGCGGGGATGGGTGCGGGCGTTCGCACGACCCCTGTAACCTGGGTTCTGAATTGAAAGTCTGTATCTGGCTCTGCCTAAGGGCGGCGGGCCACAACCAACCAACCCAGGTTTGGAATCAGCAGTGAGTGGAGAGTAAAACAGATCCAACCGCTGGCTGTTCTGATCAGGTCCAGGGGTTGTGTGAAGGTGCCCTAGGGTGAATCGTCTTTATACTGGACCCGCTAAAAGAGTGGAGGGGATGGAAATCCGGACAAGGCACGATTTTATAATGGCAAGACAAGTCGTCAAATGGGGGGCAAGGCTGACTTAACGAGCGCCTCGTTTAGCGGCAGAATTTTTTTCCCCAGGTCGGTTGTGGCCGTAAGTCAAGGATTACCTGTGCCTATGTTTGTTTGTTTGTTTGTTTTGCAAAAGCCAGATCAACCCTGTCTAACTCTTCCCCACCGTTTTAACACAGGTTAAACCGCAACCTTTGTGTGTTTTGTTTTTTTTAACACAATACAGCCGATGATGTTTGTGACCCGCAAGGCTTGGCTGCGAAGCCCAATTCATGGAAGCCTCCAGGATATACAGTATAACCCTGGCTGATTGGTCCAGGGATCTGGTTACAGAGGCAGTTGCTGTTGAAGATAATGTATCCAGGTTTAAGATATTGGATACCTGGGTTTGAAAACGCAACAGAAATAAGCTTAAAACGTTATTCCCTAGTGAAACAGGGGGGGGACACACACACACACACACACACCAGAGGCTTCAAAAGGGAGATTTAATAGCAGTGCATCTGTTGCTTCTGATGCACTAAAGCGGTTTTTTTGCAGGCAAAAAAAATTAAAACCCCAGGTATGAAATATCTCAACGCTCGCTTTCCAAATTGTTGATTAAATTGATTTGCAGAAGCTAAGCCAACATTTAAAAAAAAAAAAAACACCTCCCAAATACAAAGCACTCATTTAAGCCCCCATGTTTTGTCTGCCGAGCTAGCCATCAACCGGGATCGAGTCACGATTCACCCAGCAAAGATAAAATAAGATTAAAAAATAGCATCGAGTGTTTTCCGAGAGGCCTACAAAGGAATCCTCAAAATTACTCTCGGCTTGTCTAGCGATTCATCATATTCCAAGGCAGGCTAAGGAAGATCCACCGGGAGATTGCCCACCAACTTTAAAAATAATGCCATTTAAATAAAAAATAAACAAACCAGGATTCACGACCACCAAACCTTAGCAAAGATCCTCCAGCAGAGATTTAAGAATTAAAAAAAGGATCCGTTTTCTTAAAATAATAATAATAATAAACCACCCTTTTCCAGCTTACAAATGCCCAGCTCCCTGTTTGCAAATTCTTTTGACTCCCCCCCCCAAGTGAGAAAGAAGATGAGGAAGAGGAAGAGACAGGGAAGTGCTGTTAGCCACGGTTTTGGGGTGCTTGGGGGGGGATCCCCACTTCCTCCCCACTGGACTTGCACAGGTGTTCCACTCAGTGCCGGTTTCCAGATGGAGAATTAATTCACCTTCCTGTCTTTGCTGGGGATGGAGGCTTTTAATTGCTCACCTGCTGTTTGGGGTGGTGCCTGGGCACCCCCAGGGAGCATGTGAACCCCCGTTCCTTGGAGGGCCATAGCGGTGGGATTACAACTCCCATCCTCCCCAGCAGGGAGGTCCTCCCCCTCCCGTGGTGGACTGGAGGGAGAGGCGTGGAGGCATGGTGCGCTCGGAGTTAATTCTTTGAGAAAAATAAAGATTTTGCTACTGGAAGCATGCACGGTCCTTCCCAATGAAAAATAATGGATTTTTTTCCTCCCCCCCCTCCTCCCCCCCCAGGCAAAGCTCTTCATAGGAGAGAACAGCTGGCAGGAACCTCATCAGGACTAGTATCTTTGCAAGTCGCTTTTTAATTTTTCCTTTTGTCTTGCTAACGTAAAAGGCGTCGGAGTTTCTTTGGCTCGAGATGCTTAAACAAAGGCTAGACGGCCATATATGCTGGGGATGCTTGCAAGTGGCAGATTCCAGGTCTGGTGGGGGTTAGACTGGATGACCTCAGAGGACCTCCTCCCGGCTCAAACATTCTATGGTTTTGCAGATCCCATCCTTCTCGGTCTTGCCTCTGTTTAAGCATCTCGAGCCAAACAGATTCCGACGCCTTTTGCGTTAATAAGACGAAAAGCAAAATTAAAAAGGGACTTGCAAAGACACTAGTCCTGATGAAGGAACGAACGCCGCAGAAACCCAGATGTTCCTGCCAACTGTTCTCTCTTTATGAAGAGCTTTGCCAGGTTGTGTGTGTGAGCGGGGTGGGGAGGGGGATCCATTTTATTTTCCCCATTGGGGAGGATCGTGCACGCTTCCGGTGGCCAAATCTTAATTTTTGTCGAAGAATAAAAACCTTGGGAATTTTGTTCTCGGCTGCCACAGGGGGGAGAAACAGATCTACAAGTGTTTAACCAACCACTTTCTCTTTCCTCCAGTCTTAAAAAAAATAAAATAAACATCAACTCGACTGGGTTGTAATTAAGAAAAATCTCCCACAATATTTGCCCCTTCTATTTCGAACGGGGGGCATGTTCCGACTTGCCCCTCCGATTCTCAATTCCTGATCGCGGCCATCCTCGGCGGCTAATTATGGGTTATAATGAGGGACAAGTCAATCACAGCGGCTGCCGGATTGATTCCTTTTCTCTTTGTGGGCGGCTGGAACCAAGTTGGTAAACAATGGATTAATTGGGTTAAAAAAGAGATCAGGGGATCCCCCGGCAAGCGATCCAATCACAGAGGTGACGTCAACTGGACGGCCCAAGCGGGATTAAAATACAGGGGGTCCCCGACCTACGGCCGCAATGGAGCTCGACGTCTCTCTGTGGCTGAGGCAATTGTTCAGTGGATGCTGCCCTATATTACCACCTTTCTGGACCCCGCTGTTAAGTGAATCACTACAGCTGGACGGATCTGAGGCAGAAAAACGGAAGCCTCAGGCCCAGCGGGTCGAAAAATGGTGGGACGGATCTGAGGCAGAAAAACGGAAGCCTCAGGGACAGAGGGTAGAAAAATGCTGGATGGATTTGAGGCAGAAAAACGGAAGCCTCAGGCCCAGCGGGTCGAAAAATGCTGGAGGGATTTGAGGCAGAAAAACGGAAGCCTCAGGGACAGAGGATAGAAAAATACTGGAGGGATTTGAGGCAGAAAAACGGAAGCCTCAGGGACAGAAAGTGGAAAATGGCGGGACAGATTTGTGGCAGAAAAACAGAAGCCTCAGGGCCGAAGGTAGAAAAATGCTGGAGGGATCTGAGGCAGAAAAACGGAAGCCTCAGGGCCAGAGGATGGGAAATGGCTGGACAGATTTGAGGCAGAAAAACGGAAGCCTCAGGGACAGAGGGTAGAAAAATGGTGGGAGGGATTTGAGGCAGAAAAACGGAAGCCTCAAGGCCAGAGAATGGAAAATGGCGGGACAGATTTGAGGCAAAAAAACAGAAGCCTCAGGGCCAAAGGTAGAAAAATGCTGGAGGGATTTGAGGCAGAAAAACGGAAGCCTCAAGGCCAGAGAATGGAAAATGGCGGGACAGATTTGAGGCAAAAAAACAGAAGCCTCAGGGCCAAAGGTAGAAAAATGCTGGAGGGATTTGAGGCAGAAAAACGGAAGCCTCAGGGCCAGAGAGTGGAAAATGGCGGAACAGATTTGAGGCAGGAAAACGGAAGCCTCAGGGCCAAAGGTAGAAAAATGCTGGACAGATTTAAGGCAGAAAAACGGAAGCTTCAGGCCCAGCGGAAGGAAAATGGCTGGAGGGATTTGAGGCAGAAAAACGGAAGCCTCCGGCCCAGCAGGTGGAAAATGGCTGGATAGATTTCACCCTTAGGCTGAGCAATCAAACTCTGGGCTGGCCCAGGCTCCCTCCCTCTGCTCGCTTGATGTTCCAGGAAGGAGCGTGCAAAACCCTGGCCACAATTTTTGCATAGCTTTGAAGAGCTCGGCCGCCATCTCCTTGGTGACCGGGACGCTCCTTGGCCGCTAGCGCCGGTCAGGAGCTCCGAATCGCAATCCTTAAGTGCCTTTTCCTTTCTTTCTCAAAGGGACACAGGAACGCCACCGCCGCTGAGCAGGTAGGCCTTGATCCTGTCCCCCCACCCACCCACCCACCCACCCCCTCCCAAGCCAGGACCTCTAAAAATAAAGCATTTGCAAGAGCTTTTTTTTCCCCCCAAAAAAGTTTCAGCTTCAAAAAGTTTCAGCAAGAGCCAAAAATCAGTGCAAAAATGACCATTTGGTGTTTGTTTGTTTTTTAAAGAGAAGGAAGGTTGGAAGGGAATTTATTTTCAGAAGCTAATCCCCCCGGCACGGGAGAGGTGCGCAATTTCTGCAAATGTGGGTGTGTTAAGCAAGGCCAGGCCACAATTTAACCTTCCCTCCTTCTTACTACGACAGAGCCGGCCGTGTCCTTCAGCAGGACAGGAAACTTTGTTTAACTCTTTTGCGCCTTGGGTATGGCGAGGCAAAGTCCCTCTTGGGGTCTCGACATCAAGACCAGCCCTGAGGTTGTGCGCTTGGACGGAAGTAGAACACCGGAACGTAGAATAACAGAGCCGGAAGGGACCTTGGAGGTCGTCTAGTCCAACCCCCTGCTCAAGCAGGAGACCTTATACCATTTCAATCAATCAGTCAGAAGGGAGCTGGAAGGGAACTTGGAGGTCTTCTAGTCCAACCCGCTGCTCAAGCAGGAGACTCATTTCAATCAATCAATCAATCAATCAGAATGGAACTGAAAGGGAACTTGGAGGTCTTCTAGTCCAACCCCCTGCTCAAGCAGGAGACCCTAGACCATTTCAATCAATCAATCAATCAAACTTTTTTCAGTGCTGTCGTATCTTTGAACTGTCACTAAATGACCCGTATTGCTTTCAATTTTCTTTCCTAAGCAGGACATTTATCTCAGATAATAATAATAATAATAATAATAATAATAATAATAATAATAATAATAATAATAATAATAATAATAATAATAATAATAATAATAATAATAATAATAATAATAATCATCATCATCATGATGATGTTGGAAGGGACCTTGGAGGTCATCTAGTCCAACCCCCTGCTCAGGCAGGAAACCCTATACCATGCGAGGAAACGGTTTCAGGATCACTTCTGAAGGATTCCAGGGTCTTTCTCTTCCCTCTCCCAGAGGAAGGGATCCGTCGGAAAGCTACACAATCTAACACAACTGTCTTCTTGCACAACAGGGCCGCCCATCCTTCCCCAAGTTCGTTGAAGATGTCGCGGGCTTCCCCGGCAGACGAAGGCACCACCTTTGAGCATCTCTGGAGCACCTTGTAAGTAAGAGGATGGGCGAGGGGACTCCCTTGAAACTCGTGGGGGCACTCACAAAATGGGGGCGACGGCGCAGTGGCCTGGTCCTCAAAGGGCAGCCGAGTCGGGCTTGGCCGGACCAAAACGCCCGCTGAGAGGAGGAATTAGTGTCTTCAGGGCGGGTAGGCAGTCCTCAATGTATAACCGTTTCGTTTAGTGACCGTTTGACGTTGACCGCAATTCGCTTAACGGCCGCTGTAGAAATGGCGATAAAATTGACTTACGACTAGATAACGGTTCACAAGCCGAGGATTACCTGGATAAAACCGAGACCCAGGTTTGCATTCCCACAACCCCGTCAGCACCGCCGAGGGTGTAGTTTGTCTGGAGCCGCAGGCGGACCAAACTCGGCTTGTGGTTTTTGTTGACCCATTAAGGAATCCACCCACCTTCTGGATGGAATCCGGTCAGATCTGTTGGGTGATCTGGGGAATGAATCCCTTGGCCTGAAACCCAGTGGGGAAAATTCAGCACCTCGGCCAGCGCCCTTGTCAGCCATTGTTGGCCATCCAGCCAAGTGACCATGGAAGGATTTTATTTTATTTATTTATTTATTTGCTTTGGCAACTTTCTGCCGATCCATTGAGTTTTTCCAACCCCGTTTCTTGGCTTATTCGATTTGTGCAGCTCCTTTTGTCGCCGTTGTGACTCCGGAAGTGTCAAAAGAAACCACACTAAGCTGGAAGTTTTCGGTTTGCATGAACGAGCTAGGCAAGAAGCATCCCAACTGCCAACTCAAGGACCTGTGGACTTCAACTCCCAGAATTCCCCAGCCAGCCATGGCTGGCTGGGGAATTCTGGGAATTGAAGTCCACAAGACTTGAAGTTTGCCAAGCAGTAAAGCAGTAGCTAAATTTGCCAAATGGGTAAGGTAAAGAACAAACAAATCAGAGATTAAACACCTGGATTGCATTTTACCTTTGCCATTTTCAGGATTATGGGGAGTAGGGATGGGGGGGAGCAGTCAATGGAGACATTAAACCCACATGAACCCAAATAACCCTTATCTCTGTTAAAGGAACAGCCCCCCATAGCCGAAACCGATCGGACACTCCAGTCACTTCAAATCATTTCAAGAGATTCCATCTTAATTACAGGCCTATAATCAGGGGTGGGAAATTGCACTGGCACTACATACGGACTCCGAATTAAAGGCAATTATTGGAAATCTGTGCCGCTCTTGCAAAAAACAAAAACGTGGAATATAACCGGAGTTTGGGTTGCAAAGGAGCCCCCCGCCCCCAAATTTGAGGGTGAGATTGCAGCACGTTTTCGATCGACGCAAGAGCGCAAAGATTTGAGGTTGTGTGTTTCCTTCTTTTGAGTAGGGAGCCCGACAGCACCTATTTTGACCTGCCCCAGTCGGGAAATACGGGAGGAAGTGAAGCCCCCAACCAGACGGAGGTCACCATGGACGTTTTCCAGATGAGGAACATGGACGACTCAGTAATGGTAAGCTTTGGGAATGGTGGGGTGGAAATGCACTTAAGGCAGGTGACTTCTGACCCAGCTGCCGTAGGAGGCTGGAGGTGGAGAAAAAAATTACGATGCTACAGGGAGTTCTCGACTCACCGCTGGCTGTTTAGCGGCTTTTTGAAGTTACGACGGCACTGAAAAAAGGGGACTGTGTTTGGTAACAGGAAGGAAGGAAGGAAAGAAGGAAGGAAGGAAGGAAGGAGAGGGGAAGGAAAGGAAAGGAAAGGGAAAGGAAAGGAAAGGAAAGGAGGAGGAGGAGGAGGAGGAGGAGGAGGATCAGGGCTATGCTGCCTTCATCACCAAAAACAAAAAGGATCCTGATTAATTTGCAATTTCTGCTTGATGTCACACATTTCTGCTAAACCAGAATGTGGTCTTGTCTAAACAAATGATGCTCAAATAATCTAGCCAGAGTTTGGAAGCTTCTGTTTACAACTCAAACCACGATGAAAGATATGCATTAGCGGTGAACTGTAGAATAAGGGAGTATCAGTGTTGGAAGGGACCTCAGAGGCCATCTAGTCCAACCCCCTGCCCAGGGCAGATGTCTGCAGCTAAGCTGCTGCCACTTGTGTGCGAATATTCTGGCATATCCTTAGATTGGTGCCCAGCTGAGCATCACGTAAGGCGGAAATTGCACATCGAGGCTAATACTTGGGATACGGCTATAAATTCCTCCACGCATGATATTCTCTCTGCTTTTGGGGGGGCCGGGAGCCCCTTTGCATCCTGGGATAAACTTGGTTTTAACCTTGGTTCGTTTGGGGGGAGGGGTGTTGAATGTGCGGTGCGCGACCGGTTCGGTCTGTGAGTTGAGATTAGTCAATTAGTCAGTCCATAAGATGGATAAATTCAGGCGCAGAATATCGCTGGATTGCAGTGTCGAAACGCTTTGCTTCGCTCGAGCTGGCTTGACGGATTTGTTTCGGGTTCCGCGGTTGTCGTTTGTGTAGCCTGGTCTTCCGTTTTGTGCTATTTTGCCTCGGGGTAAGGACAGGTAGTCGTCAACGGACGGCCACCGTGGGGCCCGCAAATTGAGGTCGCTAAACAAAAAAACATCGGTCAAGTGTGCTTTGCCCCGTTTCATTACCTTTTCTGCCGCCGTCGTTAAACGAGTCACTGGTAAGAGTGGGGGTAACACGGTCGTTAAGTGAATCTGGCTCCCTCCGTTGACTTTCCTGCATTTTGACTTTTCTGATGCTCCCTGAATTTCTCTGGCAAATTCTAGCAAGGCGTCGCCCATCGAATTCACCCGCCTAGCAAGGTGTTTTCTAGCCTTTTACGCAACCTAAGTGCTCCTGTTCGTCTGAACGGGTCCAGGCAAGATGCAGGCCGGAGCTGAGCACTCAAAACTCCCTCCGTGCACCCTTTACGATGGCAAATCCCTTTGAAAGACCTAAATCAGGTCTCCTGCTTGAGCAAGGGGTTGGACTAGAAGACCTCCGAGGTCCTTTCAAATCCTATCATTCTATTGTCTAGGACAACAATCAGGGCCCTTCACACGGACACACTCCTGGGCCGCTGTGCACATTTGCACAATGCCGTATACGCACTCTTTCTCCCGTCGGGGTCCGCGGCGGCTGTGTTTCTAACATTCGCCCGTTCGCCACCCTGGGAATAAAACTGCCTTTCCCGGCCACGAAGCTCTGCCTTGCCACGGCTCCGTTGTGCCAGGCGCACCGATTTTGTTGCCCGCAGGGCACAAGCCACCCCCTGGCGTCGTTGACCACCCAGGAGGGCATCTCCAACCACCTGTTGGCAGAGGGCAGGATGGGCACTCACACCGAACGGGGTGGCATTGTGCAAACCGACATCCACCGCGTGCCGCGCCAGCTCTCTCCACCACCACCCCCATGGAGCACCCTTGGTACCGTCCAATCTTCCAACGGGCGTGTTGGAACTTGCCTTCTCATAATGAATAGTCATAAGGGAGGAAAAAGGGGTTGGCTAGCCAGCCTCGGTTGTTAGATGCAACTAAATGACAGAACCACAATTTAAAGGTGGGGGGGGGAGAGGAGAGAGAGAGAGGGAGAGCGAAGCCAACGAGGCTACCACTAACAAACAAGCCAGCTTCGAATCTCCCCCGTCTTTCTGCTCTTGGCACCCCCTGGGTGGACCTTCGACCTCCACCCGTGGTGGCCTCTCGACCCTCATGACTCCAGAGGCGAGGAGCTGGCTTGCCATCTTCAAACCCCAAGGAGATAAACATGCTGTATGTTAGCAACTCCGTGCCACCTTACACCACGGTAGGTGCTGATTTTATCCCCTTAGGAAAGGGTGGTTTAGGATGCGGGGACCAGGCTAGGCCAGGAGAACTTCGGAGGGCTTCTGAAGGGCCACCAGGAGCTTGGTCCAGAAGCTGGTGGAGATAGATGGTGGAGATAATCCAGAAGCTGGTGGAGATAGATGGTGGAGATATTCCCGAAGCTGGTGGAGATATTCCCGAAGCTGGTGGAGATATTCCCGAAGCTGGTGGAGATAGTCCCGAAGCTGGTGGAGATAGTCCCAAAGCTGGTGGAGATAGTCCCGAAGCTGGTGGAGAGAGCTGGTAGAGATAGAAGCTCAGTCCAAAAGCTGGTTTGATGAGCTATGGAGGATTCCTGTCTTCTCCACTTTTCGGTGCCCAAACGATCATCCAAATAGTTGGATTAAACATGGTTTGGTGATGCTTGAGGTCTTCCTAAGATGACAGCCTGCTTGGCTCGGTCCCTATCTCTCAACGTTTTCACGGTTTGAGTCTGGGTTGGTTCTCCCAGTGGGATTAAAATTCCAGAAAAATTTCGGGAACGAGGATCATAGCGCCCCGAAGGCATCACGCAATTCAGCCCGTGTGGTTCACCAGAAGGCTTGGAGATTGGTGCCCAGCCTGGCCATATATACAGTATATATATATATATATATATTTAATGGCAACCGTTCCCCGTCCAGATAAGTCAAGCAATTGCCCAACGCAGCTGCCTTGATTTGATAATATCAAATAAATAGGATTCCACACCGATTCGGGGTGTGTGTGTGTGTCACAAATGGGAGCCGTCGGTTTTAATAAAAGATTTGGTGCTTTGCTTGGTTACGGCTTTTTCATTCCTAGTTTTTTTTTTTAAGGATTTGTTAAGGCGAAGGATTAAGAGCAATAAAAATCTGAATTGGAGGACCGAGCAGGGGGGGAAAAAACGGCAACTTGAGACAGCAAAAATGATCCTCCGCCAGGAAGGCGTGGCGTTGTTTGTTACAGCAGCTCACAACATCTGCAGCTTTTCGTGCCTGTGTGTGTGTGTGTGTGTGTGTGTGTGTGTGTGTGTGTGTTTTCGCCAGTTTCTCTGGCTTGGATCCACCAAACCGCAAAACAGTTAGCAAGCTAAGTTCTGTGTAGACAAGGCGTAGTTTCTCCCAAAGCTGGGTCAAAGGGGAGAAAATCCCCAAGTTTTTTTGGAACCAGGAATGGCGCAGTGAAAATGAAAATTAAAACTCCTGAATATCCCAGAGTTTGTCGGAGAGATCCAGAGTGTGCAAAAATAAATAAAAATAAAATGGAGGTTTTTTTTCTTTTTCGGATGGTGGAAATCAAATTTATCCTGGCCCCCCCAAACAATAAAAATAAACTAGATTTTTGGGGGGCCTGGGCTTTTTAAACAGCAGCTTCCGTTGCTCCCGAACGCGACGGTGGATTTAATAGGGGCCTGGTTAAAATATGGCACTAATGAGCAAGTGGTTGTCGCTGAGCCAATGTTGTGTAGCCCGCCATGTGTTTTCGGTAACCTTAGGAGTTAATTGCTGAACGGGGGAAAGTGATTGTGTTTCTTTTTCATTTCTGCAACACTCAACAACTGTGTTTTGACTGTATTTTGTTTCCCAAGTACACGCCCGGGTTTTCTCAGCCTGGCGCTCTCCCCGCATGCGCGGGCTGGACTACAATTCCCAGCAGCCCCAGCCAGCAGGAGCTTTATTCTTTTGAGGACGTTGAGCAGTCCTCAACTCGCGACAGTTTGTTTAGTGACCGTTCGAAGTTACGACAGGACTGAAAAAAAGTGGCTTAGGCTTTTCACACATATG
>NW_015387071.1:180375-189673 GCF_001527695.2 Protobothrops mucrosquamatus
AGAGAGAGAGAGAGAGAGAGAGAGAGAGAGAGAGAGAGAGAGAGAGAGAGAGATGGATGATAGATGGATAATAGATATAGGGAGATATAAATAGATAATAAATATAGAGAGCTAGAAATATACAGAGAGATGAATAGATGGATTGATAATAGATATAAAGAGACAGAGCTAGATAGATAGATATATAGATATATAGATAGAGATAGAGAGATATATAGATATAGATATAAAGATGGATATAGATAGATGGATATAGATATAAAGATAGATAGATAGATAGATAGATAGATAGATAGATAGATATAGACATATATATACACACACACATACACACACACACACACACACTCACACACTCTATTCTCGTTGCCCCGCGCATACTTTCGGGGAGAAAAGAGGTGTTTCTTTGTCGGCGCAAGTCAAAGCTTGTTGCGAATTCCAGCCGTTACTCACCGAACACTGGAGAGATTGTGGGAGACGCAACACACCGGAGGTCTCCCTAACCCAGCGGGCTCTTCACCCCCCCCCCCTTTAAAAAAAAAAAAAAAAGCTCTTACGGCAGAACTTCAGAAAGTTACCGGTGGGTGAGGTTCAGATCCCAAGTTCTGACACGTCCCTCGACTCCCAAGCCTGGTGGAGCTTGAACGAAGGGCTGAGGTTGACGCTGGGTTGGCTGAGGGGGGGAGCCGCGATTCCGCAGAGGCCAGACAAGGTTATTGGCAGACGGTCCTCGCTTTACGACTGCGGTGGGCCCAAAGGGGGACTAGACGCTCCATCATTAAGCAAGAGCTGGAAGGGAACTTGGAGGTCTTCTAGTCCGACCCCCTGCTCAAACAGGAGACCCTGGACCATTTCAATCAATCAATCAGAATAGAGCTGGAAGGGACCTTGGAGGTCATCTAGTCCAACCCCCTGCTCAAGCAGGAGACCCTGGACCATTTCAATCAATCAATCAGAATAGAGCTGGAAGGGACCTTGGAGGTCATCTAGTCCAACCCCCTGCTCAAGCAGGAGACCCTGGACCATTTCAATCAATCAGAATAGAGCTGGAAGGGACCTTGGAGGTCATCTAGTCCAACCCCCTGCTCAAGCAGGAGACCCTGGACCATTTCAATCAATCAATCAATCAATCAGAATAGAGCTGGAAGGGACCTTGGAGGTCATCTAGTCCAACCCCCTGCTCAAGCAGGAGACCCTGGACCATTTCAATCAATCAATCAGAATAGAGCTGGAAGGGACCTTGGAGGTCTTCTAGTCCGACCCCCTGCTCAAGCAGGAGACCCTGCACCATTTCAATCAATCGATCAGAATAGAGCTGGAAGGGACCTTGGAGGTCATCTAGTCTGACCCCCTGCTCAAGCAGGAGACCCTGGACCGTTTCAGACAAGTGACTGTCCAGTCTCTTCTTAAAAACCTCCAGTGATGGAGGACCCACAACCTCTGGAGGGAAGCTGTGAAGAGCTTGCTAAGAGCGGCTTGACAAGGAGACTGACAGCAATTCAATTTAATCAATAACTGATTAATAATCGATAGTGCCCAAGGGATGCCGATATATACAAAAATTCACACATCTCCATCTCGACTTAGCTGTAAATCCACAGCTTTCCGCCATCCTTGCAATTCCTGGCTGGTCTCCGGCAGCGGCTTTCTGCCCATCCGCTTCATTTCTGACTCAAAGACAGTCCTGATTGATTCACTGCGGTTAAAGAAATAAACGAGAATTGGTTGACTTCGCACGGGTCACCTCGTGCCTTCAGACGTGCTGGTGTTCTCCTGGTGCAAGGCTCCCAAGTGCGAGAAACTTTTTTTTCCCAGCGCCGTTGTAACTCTGAAACCGTCACTAAACGGACTGCTGCGATCGGGGCCTATTTTGCTCCATCAACTTGTCTGCTTTTCTCTAGGTATTTCACCCCCCAAATAAATTGAATTTCCAGGGTTATTTTCTGACCGTAACTCCTCGGGGCTTAAAACCCAACAGCCTGAGATCCAGATAAGGAATCTTGATAACCCACAAAGCTTCCTTTGATGGTTTGTGTGGAGCGACTGGCCGGAATTGGCGGGGCTATAAATCTCAGCTTGTGATAAGCACCCTGGAGACCGTGGTCATTCGTTTCCTGGCGGGCTTGAGTCACAAGGAGAAAGGTGGCTTCTTTCTCCTCTCCCAGGAGGATCTCCTGGGGAAGTGGGGCACCGAAGCCCATAAATGGGGGGGGGAGATGGGTTAGGAGGTACAGGAAGACCGGGCACGCTGCTGCAACCGGCTTGTGCAAACTTGCCAAGGGCAGATTTGACTCCGGGATGGGTTGAGTGTGTCAGGAGAGACACAGGCAGCGACAGGCTCAGGTTGGCAAACACGACCCCCCCCCTCCACATCCCCAACTTCTTCACACACACACACACACACACACACACACACACACACACACACACCAGCCTGGAGCAGGTCATGAATGAGCGGGAAAATGTTTGGAATGGAGCTTCGGAGGAAAGCATGAAAAGTCTTTAGGATGCATTTGCTTGGCCTCACTCTGGGCAGATGGTTCGTTTAAATGCTGAGTTTTTCTTCCTTCCTTCCTTCCTTCCTTCCTTCCTTCCTTCCTTCCTTCCTTCCTCCCTTCCTCCCTCCCTCCCTCCCTCCCTCCCTCTTTTCCATCTCCTTCTATACCTTCCATCTTCTCTTCCTTCCTTCCTTCCTTCCTTCCTTCCTTCCTTCCCTCCTTTCCTCTTCATCTTCTTCCTTCCTTCCTCCCTCCCTCTTTTCCATCTCCTTCTATACCTTCCATCTTCTCTTCCTTCCTTCCTTCCTTCCTTCCTTCCTTCCTTCCTTCCCTCCTTTCCTCTTCATCTTCTTCCTTCCTTCCTCCCTCCCTCTTTTCCATCTCCTTCTATACCTTCCATCTTCCCTTCCTTCCTTCCTCCCTCCCTCCCTTTTCCATCTCCTTCTATACCTTCCATCTTCCCTTCCTTCCTTCCCTCCCTCCCTCCTTTCCTCATCTCCTTCCTTCCTTCCGTTCCTTCCTCTCTTCCTTCTTCTATACCTTCCATCTTCTCCTCCCTCCCTCCCTCTTCAATCTCCTTCCTTCATTCTATTCCTCCTTCCTCTTCCTTCTTTTACTTCCTTCCCCACTCCTTCCCTTGTCCTTCTTCCTTCATCTTCCTTTCCATTTCTTCCTCTCCCTCTTCCATCTCCTCCCTCCCTCCCTCTTTCCATTTCTTTCTTCTATACCTTCCTTCTTCTCCTGCCTTCCTTCCCTCCCTCTCCCATCTCCTTCCTCCCTCCCTCCTTCCTCTTCCTTTCCCCTTTCCTTTCGTACCTTCCTTCCTTTCCTTCTTTCCTCCCTCTCTCCCTCTTCCTTTCCATTTCTTCCTTTCCATTCCTTTCTCTCCCACCCTCCCTCTTTCCATTTCCTTCTTCTATACCTTCCTTCTTCTCCTTCCTTCCTTCCCTCCCTCCTTCCTCTTCCTTTCCCCTTTCCTTTCGTACCTTCCTTCCTTTCCTTCTTTCCTCCCTCCCTCCCTCTTACTTTCCATTTCTTCCTTTCCATTCCTTTCTCTCCCACCCTCCCTCTTTCCATTTCCTTCTTCTATACCTTCCTTCTTCTCCTTCCTTCCTTCCCTCCCTCCTTCCTCTTCCTTTCCCCTTTCCTTTCGTACCTTCCTTTCTTTCCTTCTTTCCTCCCTCCCTCCCTCCCTCTTACTTTCCATTTCTTCCTTTCCATTCCTTTCTCTCCCTCCCTCCCTCAATGCAAGCTACACGGTCAGCTTATGCCCGGTGCATCCTGCCACGCCAGGTTCATTCTGATGTCACCGCCCGACACCTCTCTTGGGACGGCCCCCAACCTCCCAACTTGCAAGCCTTCTCCACCCTCCTGGGTGGGCCCTGTAGTGCAAGACCCCCTCCCCACCCACCCACCCGCTCACCCTTCGCTGCCCAGCACCCCTTCGCCCACCCTTCTCCTCCACCCTTTGCAAACCAAAAAAAGAAAAAGGAAAAAAAAGAAGGGAAGAAAGGGAACCGGGGTGGAGAGCAAGCACGGGCTTGTTTTGAAGGGGAGGGGGAGGAATGCGAAAAGCCTCCACCGGAGGACCCCAGCCAGGTATGTGGCTTGCTGGCAGGAGCCTCCCCTCCCAAGGAGACACCTGGTGCACCTTTCCACGGGCACAATCCAGCACGCTCCCTGCCCCAGTAGGGCCGCCGGTTTTCCCCCCTCGCCTGTTGCAACTGACGGCCTGACTTCTTCTCTTTTTCTCCTCCTCCTCCTCTTCTCTTCCCCTCCCCTCCCTCTCCTCCCCTCCCTCTCCTCCCCCCCCCCACAGTCCCAGTACAATTTGCTAAACAGGAGCATGGATCAGACCGCTGACAGCCGAGCCTCCGCCTCCACGCCTTACAGCTCGGAGCACATCTCCAATGTCCCCACGCTCTCGCCCTACTCCCAGCCCAGCTCGACCTTTGACACCATGTCCCCGGCGCCCATCATCCCCTCCAACACCGACTACCCGGGGCCGCACCACTTCGAGGTCACCTTCCAGCAATCCAGCACCGCCAAATCGGCCACCTGGACGGTAAGTCAAGTGTCAGGGCGCCTCCTGTTTTGCTCTGTGAGGTTGGAGGGGGGGGTGTCCTGGTGTTTTGGGTGGGGGGCTTCCTTTTCCTCGTGGGAATGCCCAACCCCAGATGGGATAGGGGTGGCCTTCTTGCCCCATTCCCCCCACCTCACCCCAAATGAAACCTCGGTCCAGAGTCCTAAAATCCGGCCCATTGTCTATCCGCAGCAACGTCTCAAAGGACTTTGAAGGCGGGTCTTTCCCAAATCAGCCCCCCAAACTGAGATTTATCGGGGGGGTCCTGGGCGCTCTCTGAGCTGGGTGGTTTTCTTGCAGACGTTTCGTGACCCGCACTAGGTAATATCATCAGTGCTAGAGGGGTTTGTGAAAAGAAGGAGAAGGAAGAGGAGAAGGAGGACGACTGTGGGGTCTTTGGTGTTCTTAGTGGTTTTCTTGCAGACATTTCATGACCCAAACTAGGTAACATGATCAGTGCTAGAGGGGTTTGTGAAGAGGAGGAGGAGGAGGAGGAGGAGGAGGAGGAGGACTGTGGGGTCCTTGGTGCTCTCTGAGCTGGGTGCTTTTCTTGCAGACGTTTCGTGACCCAACTAGGGAACATCATCAGAGATGGTCCCAGTTTGGGTGATGAAACGTCTGCAGGGAGACCCCCAAGCTCAGAGAGCACCCAGGACCCTAACCCTTTCAACCCTGAGCCACAAAGATTCCCCTTTATTGATACTGAGATCGATCTCCGCTTTTCTATCCGCTAGAAAAATAAAAAGAGTTTTCGCACGCCCGGAACGGTGGCGGCGGCACAGGGTCTGTTATACTCTGCCCGAGATCCCGGCACGTGGATGAAATGTTTTGGCTTTTAATTCTGCGGCCGTCCCTTCCAGGAAGTCCTCACAATCTCTGCCTTGCTTGCTTGGAAAGCAGATAAAGACTCAGTCACTGTGCCCATTTTACAGATCTTCTCTAGATAGCTGCAATAAACAGATTCCCGCCTTGCCATGCCAGTAAAACGGGAGATCAGGCAGGTTGCATTTACTGTTCAATATCTCCAGGGTTCACCTTCAGGGGCATGTGTGTGTGTTGTGCACGAGGGGTATGTGTGTTTGTGTGTGTGTGTGTATGTGTAATTGCAGCCCTCCGTTGTCTCTCCTTCGCGACCCGTATCAATGCCCCCCCCTTTTTTTAATCTTGTTTTCTTTGACACAAAAGTCACATGGGGGGAGAATCAAATCTGCTTTCCGAATCAACTCCGGGTGGATTAAAATGAGATGAATTCATTTAAAATGGAGAGCGCTTTGCAGCGGCTGCCAGATGTTTATAAACTGGATGTTGCATTTTTTGTGCACCTCTCCAGTCCTTCCCAAGGACCTGGGATACACCGGTGTGGTTGTGTGATGGAGTTAAAGGTCCCGTTGCAGGATGTCAGCTCTTCCGCGTCCAGCTGCCTTTTTGCAATTGACCGAGAGGGATTTTGTCAATGCCCAGGAAGGTGTTCCAGGGGTGCTCCAGATGTTGGTTATTACAGGTACTCCTTAACTCCCCAGATTTCTGTTGCTAAGCGAGACACTTGATAAGTGGGCTTTGCCCCAGTTTACGAACTTCCTGGCCACGGTCGTTCAGCGAATCACCGCAGTTCTTAAATTAGTCAGCCGGTTGTTAAGTGAATGCAGCTTCCCCCCATTGACTTTGCGGGTCAGACGGTCGCAAAAGGGGATCGCGTGACCCCACCACCCTCCCGGGGGCACCGCAAGACCATCGTAAATACGAGTCGGTGGCCAGGAGGCTGAATTTCAATCCCCCCGGGGATATTACAACAGTTGTTTAAGTGTAGGAAAAACGATCATAAGTCGCTTTCGTGAGCGCCGTTATAACTTTGAACGGTCACTAAATGAAATGTTGTAAACCGAGGACTATCTGTGTTTTATCTCCCGTTCAAGACAGAACGACTGAAATTTGTTCTATCGACCTCCGATCTGATTTAAACTCTGCCAGTTCAGCCAAACCTATAAAAATTTGCTTTTGTTCTTTAAAGGTTTCGTTCAACCACACCTCCCATCATCCCTCCTCACGGCTCGGACTGACTGAGGTTGCTGGGATATGTAGTCCAAAACCTAGACAAGGTTGAAATTAGAGGATCAATGCGATTCGTCCCTAAACAAAATTGCAGAAATCGTTTTGTTTTGTATATATATATATTTTTTTGGCCTGAGAAGTGATAATTTCGCTTCTGCCATCCCTTAATGATGTTTCTCCTCTACTCTGGGGTTGCCAGCAGTGAAAAGGAGACCACTCAGAAACCATCCCGTTGCACCCCGTCCTCTGACTTTTGAGATGTCTTATTTTTCTTGTGGAATGAATAACCCCGAGGTTTTAAATCGGTTTCCGTTTCCAAACCCATGCAGAATTTGCTCCAAAACCTCTTTTAACTTGCAAAGTTGTAATTCTCTGAATTTTTTTTGCTGGGCGGCTTGTGACTAACGGAGTTGTGTGGAAGCCGGGCAGTGTAAAAAAAAATAAATCGATTTCATCATTAATGATTTAATGATGGCTTGTAGGGAGAGGCCTGCGTTAAAAGGCGGATAAAAAGGGCACGGTGCCTATTGGAAAAAGCGATTTGTGCGCAGAAAAATGGCAGGGGCTTAGCAAAACGGTACTCCAAAGGGGAGGCTGAGGCACTGATAACTTTACTTGCAATTTTTTTTTCACTCTGTGTGTGTGTGTTTCAAAATAAGCATTTTGCAGTTTCATTGCTGTGGGATTTTTTAATTTTTTTAAAAATTTTATTTATTTATACCGTATAACTGTGTTAAGGAACTCATATTCGCTATTGTCTGCCTGGCAACTGGGCTGCGATAGGGAAAAAAAAATATGTAACATTTCTGTTCTTTTTCATCCTCATCCAATACTCGCTTTTTGGCCATTAAATGCCACCCACCTTTTGCTATTGCACGTAGTTTGAATTGTGGTTTATTTAACAAACCTCTGATAAATGGACAGACTCAGATTTCACCAGCTGAGGCCGTTACGAGGAATAGAATGATAGGGCTGGAAGGGAACCTCAGAGCTCTTCTAGTCCAGCCCTCTGCTCAAGGCAGGAGACCTGATACCAATCCCGGTCAAACAGTCCATCCGGTCTATTTTTGAAAACCTGCCATGATGGAGCACCCATAACTTCATGAGGCAAGTCGTTCCACGGATTAATTGTTCTCCCTGTCGGGAAATTTCCCCCTTATATGACAGTTGTTCGCTCTTACGACCGTTGCAGCATACCGCCCCCCACCGTGGTCACATGATCAAAATTCAGACGCTGGGCAACTGACTCGTATTTACGACGGTCGCAGCGTCTTCCAGGGGTCACGTGACCCCTTTTTGCGACCTCCTAGCCAGCAAAGTCAACGGGGAAGCCCGGATTCATTTAACGACCGTGTGACTAACTTAAAAAAAAACAACAACGCAAGGATTCACTTAACGAGGATGTAAAATGGGGGCAAACTCACTCAACCGACGTTTCGCTTAGCGGCACAAATTTTGGGCTCGGTCGTAACTTGAGGACCGCCTGTATTCCTGCAGAATATTGTCAAAATATTTGGCATTTCCCGGTGCAATTATTTCTAAGCGGTGTCTGGGGTGTAAGAGACTTTTCCCTCGAGGATTTTAGATTAAAAAATGTGTTTTCTTGCCAGCTTCATCCACACATATGAAAAGGGGGGGGGGAAAACCCCACATAACTGCCACCTTCCTTATTCTGTCAAATCATTTTTTTCCCTCCTCTTGATGGATCCAGAAGACGCCCCAAAAACCAGATTGAAGGATTTAGGAATTGGTTGCAAATACCTCTTGACCGCTTCTGAGAATTTTTGCTCATCGCCCACAAGCAATTAATCACAACTTTTGTTTCCTGGCAAAGAAAAAAAGAAAAGAAAAGACACTCAAAGCATTCCTTGCCCTACAAAGCGAAGGATGGATTGGAAGCACCAATGGTTTTTTTTTTAAATTAATTATCAATCAAATTTATATCATTCCCCCATCTAAGCTTGGCCGGTGAACACATCAAAACAGACAAGACGTTTAGAAATATTGCACAATCTGCCGATTCACACCTGCTCAGCAAAACTCTGTGGCCATTAAAATGATACTTATGAGACAGCTGGAAGGGACCTTGGAGGTCTTCTAGTCCAGCCCCCTGCTCAAGCAGGAGATCCCTAGACCATCCTGGTCAAAGGGTTGTCCAATCTTGTCTTGAAAACCTCTGGTCATGGAACAGCCATAACTCCAGGAGGTTGTAGAAAATTGGAGAAAATAACAGAATAACAGTGTTATTGGAAGGGACCTCGGAGGTCTTCTAGTCCAACCCCCTGCTCAAGCAGAAGAGTCTATTCCATTCCAGACAAACGGCTGTCCAGTTTCTCCTTGAAATCTTCAAGTTCAAAAAAAAAATGGAAGAGGAAGCATACGTTATAAGTTGCACTGAAATGAGAACATAAAACTTAGAACATAGAATGATAGGGCTGCAAACTGTTCTAGTCCTCTGTGAGGAAGAATGGGGGGAAAAAACAAACCAAGAGTGAAATATTAACATTCATACAGTCAGGATTTCTTTCTTTTTTTTTAAACCCACCACAATCGCAAGGCAGAAATATCGTCCCGGGAAAAACATCCTTCCCACTCTTTCCCCCCCTCTCCCCACTTTCCTCCCTCTGATTCATTTTGCCAGCGGGGGGGGGGGGGGGGGGGGGGGGGG